>NC_030416.2:38614067-38771567 GCF_001660625.3 Ictalurus punctatus
AACTTTTATGGTTTGTTCAGATATAATTTTGCAAAACGTCATACTCCATATTCTTTTTGGAGAGAAGCTTTTTAGCTTCCTGTAGCTGCCCGCATCAAATTCAAGGCGTTGATGCTCACCTACAAGACCTTCTCTGGAACAGCACCCTCCTACCTCAACTCTCTACTGAAGGCTTACATTCCCTCACGCAATCTGTGATCAACGAACGATCGATGCTTAGTAGTGCCTACTCTGCGTGGCTCAAGGTCCCTTTCAAGAACGTTCACACTAACTGTTCCTCAGTGGTGGAATGAACTTCCAACCTCAATCCAGGCCGCAGAATCTTTCACCATCTTAAAAAAACAGCTAAAGACCCACCTCTTCTGTCAACACCTAACCAACTCATAAAAAAAAAAATAAATAAATAAAAACCCTTCCTCTGGCAGTTACACCTCTAGTCTGTGCACTTTGCTTTCTTCTGGGATGAAAAGAATGAGTGAGGGAAGAAAGAGTGAAGAGAGAGCAATCAACATTGGATCATCTTCTGCTGACAGAATTCATCTGAAAAAAATACACAAGAATGTGTTCATCTCCATCTCTCTCTCTCTCTCTCTCTCTCTCTCTCACTCTCTCTCTCCCTTTCTTTCTTTCTCTCTCTCTCTCTCTCTCTCTCTCTCTCTCTCTCTCTCTCTCTCTCTCTCTCTCTCTCTCTCTCTCTCTCTCTCTCTCTCTCCGCTCCAGTCGGTCCAGTCGGTCTCTCTGGACATTGCCCATTGCTCAGTGTCCTTCAAGGCATAATGTTATGCACACTGACTGCATCTCTGAGAGAGATGATTCTGTGTAATGGTAAAATGTAATATAATTTCTCCAATAATTCTAAATTAACTCTAAATGATGTTAGTTTAAACATATTAGCACTGATTTACACAATCTATGTAAATCAGATCTATTGGTTACTTCAGTGTGAATATGTATGTGTGTGTGTGTGTGTGTGTGCAAGATATTAGCAAATATAAGTGAGTTATAAGCAAATCCATCAATCCATCCATCCATTTTCTGTAATGCGTATCCTACATAGAGTCGCCGGGAGCCTGGAGCCTATCTGAGGGGACTTGGGGCACAAGGCAGGGGACACCCTGGATGGGGTTTGAGCAAATTCAGTACAAAACAATTATATGATACTGTCCACACCAAGCCTTTGCCCTTTTTATTTTCTTCAGGTCATTTGCTGCCCACAGTTACAAAATACAGAATACAATTCTGAAGCTCCAGTGGGACTGCTCTTTCAGGTGGAGAACTTGTTGGTGGTCTCCTTGCTGTGTGTTGTTGTGATTTAGGGAGTATTCATCACAGGGACCAAGCAACTACAGTCCTGATTAGGGTGATCTACTTTGACATTAGGGTAATAACCAGATGAGTGGTTTACATTAACGTGGAGCTGCCTAAAGGATTGTGGGAACAGATGTGGGAAGTGGTTCTAATAGACTCATGGGAAGTTGTCTAGAGATATTTATAAAGCTTTCCACATCTGTCTCAAGAGATGCCTGCCAGAATTTTTTTGTGAATAGGGCTATAGGATATAGCTTTGCAGTTTTAGCATTACCTGGTCACAAACTGCTCTAGAGACATAGGACAGTCTGGAGGAACTGGCTGTGTCTTGTACAGATCATCAAATGGTCATGATAAGGTGCTAAGCTTTTATCGCTCTAGGTCTGTGGGTGAAAGTGAAGCTGAACTGGGCCTGACAGGAATTTAGAAATTTGACATATATGTCAAGGATGTCGAATGTTTGTAATTAATGAACATGGATAACACCTCTGCTATGTACGGTAATGACTGGTATGGGCTCCAGTTCTTCAATGTAGAGGTCTACATCTGGAGTGGAATCCCATGGCACCCAACAAAAAAGTCATAGGAGTGAACATTTTTACTTGAAAAAGTTGGAGCTGGTGGTTAGAAGAAAGTTAACACAAGAGCATATATGGTGGCCACACTGCACTGCATGATACATTTTCTGATTTAATTAATTAATTCATTCATTCTCAACAACTACTCTATATTGGTCAGGGTTACAGTGGTTTAAATTACTAACTTATATATTCAGAAATAGAATCAACTAGATTTATCAGAAAACATCACAGGCTGGTGCAAACAATAATAATTATGGGAATGGGTTGGATTGGTCAAACTTTTTGTGGAGTGAGTGTCTAAAGGAGCGAGTACTGATCAAAATTCCTGTCGGAATAAGATTAAAAAACAGTCCTCTATACACCTCTAATTCATGGCCCTCATGTATTTTCAGTCTGCGTTTAAGCAGTGAGCGGCATTTTTACAGAGCCAAAGCCATTAACGAATTTACAATAGAAACTGGCAAAGCCCAGAACTGCAATTCCTTAAGGGTATATGGTGGCCATCTGCTGACCACCTTTTCCTTTTCCTTTCCAGATTTGAGAAAAAGTTGTGTCTTGTGAACACTTCGAAGACATGACTATTTCTGTCTACTCTGAAGCATGATGATGTCATCAATGTAATCAATGATACTTTGTTGGCAATGGGTTGGAAAGAAGAGGGGGCACATACTATAGCATATGGCATTAAAGCTGTTCATTATGTTTCTAAAGCTGTGATAAATAAGGAATTCCATATTAGGGTTATATGCATAACATGGAATTTCTCATTCATCACAGCTTCAAAACACTATGAATGAGGAACTCTGTGTTATGCATATTACCATAACATGGACTGCATCCTTTATAGTGCAGAAGGGGAAGTCATATCGATATTTCACAGTCACAGAGTTAAGGCCCCTGTGGTCGATACATAGACGTAAGTGTCCATCATTCTTTTGTACAAAAAAATCATGCTGCGAGCAACAGGGATTCCATCGCCCGTGTCCTAGGAAGTGACAGAGGGTAAGCTGTGCTTAGTGGGGGAGTGCAAGTCTATGGAACAACCCCTGGGGTGATGAAAAGGCATATTCTATGCCTTTAGCCTTACTGAATTCTTCAGCATGATCCTGGTAAACGAGGGGAAATCAGAAACTTTTCACCAGACCAGAGCTTTCAATATGGGAATTCCATTTCCAGCACTAAGTTCTGTTTAGCTCCAGTTCTGTAGTAGAGGCGAAACAGGCTATTTGGCTCTCTCTGACTGTCTGCTTCTCTGTGTGTATCTCTCGGACTGTCTCTCAAGTCTGTCTCTCTCAATTTGTTATTCTCTGTTTGTCTCTCTATATATATGTCCCCCCCCCCCCCCCCCCCTCTCTCTCTTTGGAATACAATTGAAGGAAGGTGTGTGTGACACCAGTCATTAGTTTGGCATATTAACCACAGTTCATTAGCATGAGAGAGGCAGAAACACACACACACAGTTGATGAGTGAAGGAGTGTGTGTATTTGGGAGAGTGATAGTGGATAACACACACACACACAAATGCGCGCAAAGTTCAATGTTGCATTTCATTTCTGGTAAATTACGCCTTTCGCTTACACTTGCCAGCAACAGACCTCATCTCTCTCTCTCTCTCTCTCTCTCTCTCTCTCTCTCTCTCTCTCTCACACACACACACACACACAGATCATTTCTCCTTATTTAGTCATCCAGATACAGTCATCCTTCACCTTAAAGCATCTCTGTCTCTCTTCCTGCCTCACTCTCTCATTTTCATCGCAGTTTATCTGTCATGTCACACTTCATATCGCTCTCACTACCTGTTCACCCTCTATCCATCTTTACCCTTCTTTCTATCTTATTGCTCACCTTTTCCAGATCTCTCTATTTTTATATCTGTCTCCATCTTAGCTGAGATGAGAAAAGAGCGGACTGTTTCTGGGCTTCATACAGACTCACATTGTTGGCTGTGTATGAAATTGAATTGTGTGTGTGTGTGTGTGTGTGTGTGAGAGAGAGAGAGAGAGAGAGAGAGAGAGAGAGAGGGAGGATTGATGTCTGAATGAACGCTTTAGTGTTTTTCTTGTTTCAAGCTTCAGATCTCCCACTCACACATTTTTTAAAAGACCCTCTGATCTGTAATGTCCACGCCAGGTGTGTGTGTGTGTGTGTGTGTGTGTGTGTGTGTGTGTACGCGCACATAGTTAGCATTTTTGGGTTCAAATGTCCCTGTTACAATATGAATATATGACAAATTTGACCATGTTGGAACTTTTGGTTGGTCTCGAGCCAAAAACTAAAAGAGAGAGAGAGAGAAAGAGAGAGAGAGAGAGTGTGTGTGTGTGTGTGTGTGTGTGTGTGTGTGTGTGTGTGTGTGTGTGTAATAATGAACTGAATAAAGTGTGCAATTTTGTGTGTGTGTGTTTGATGATGAAAGACTTCGGGTTTAAAGAAAGAGAGAAAAAAGTGATTCAAGTACTTTGCTGAATCTTTCTTATGATTCCACAATTGCCAGATTCTAACATTCTCAGTGTGGTTGTGTAATATTCACTGTGTTTTGACAATCTTCATTTTTGTTCTAGAAGTTTTAGTGTGGTTCTGTTTTTGTGCAAGTAAATATGGATTTCACTATACTGTGTGTGTGTATAGTGTGTGTATAGTGTGTGTTCAGTATATACATAATGTATATAATGTTTAGACAGTGTGTGTAGAGTTTTTAAAGTGTGTTTAGTGTGTTTAGAGTGTGTATAGTGTGTTTAGAGGTTGTATAATGTATTTAGAGTGTGTATAGCATGTGTATAGTGTGTTTATAGTGTGTATAAGGTGTGTATAGAGTGTTTAGAGTGTGTATCGAGTGTTTAGTGTGTATAGAATGTGTATAGAGTGTGCATACAGTATGCATAAAGTGTTTTATAGAGGGTGTTTAGTGTGTTTATAGTGTGTATAGTGTGTTTAGAGTGTGTTGTGTATTTAGAGTGTGTATAGAGTGTGTATAGAGTGTGTATAGAGTGTTTAGAGTGTGTATAGAGTGTTTAGAGTGTGTATAGACTGTTTATTGTGTGTATAATGTGTATAGAGTGTGTATAGACTGTTTAGTGTGTGTATAATGTGTTTAGAGTGTGCATATAGTGTTTAGAGTGTTTGTATAGTGTGTATAGTGTGTTTAGAGTGTGTATAGTGTGTGTATAGTGTGTTTCGTGTGTTTAGAGGGTGTTTAGTGTGTGCATCAAGTGTGTATAGAGTGTTTAGAGTGTGTGTTGTGTATTTAGAGTGTGTATAGAGTGTTTATAGAGTGTTTAGTGTGTGTATAGAGTGTGTATAGAGCGTTTAGAGTGTGCATCGAGTGTGTATAGAGTGTGTATAGAGTGTTTAGTGTGTGTATAATGTGTATAGAGTGTGTATAGACTGTGTTTAGTGTGTGTATAATGTGTATAGAGTGTGTATAGACTATTTAGTGTGTGTATAATGTGTTTAGAGTGTGTATAGAGTGTTCACTGTGTGTATAGAGAGTGCATAGAGTGTTTAGTGTGCGTATAATGTGTATAGAGTGTGTATAGAGTGTTTAGTGTGTGTATAATGTGTGCATAGCGTGTATATAGAGTGTTTAGAGTGTGCACGGAGTGTGTATAGAGTGTTTATAGACTGTGTATAGAGTGTGTATAGTGTTTAGAATGTGTATAGAGTGTGCGTAGAGTGTGCGTAGTGTGCACAGAGTGTGCATAGAGTGTGCATAGAGTGTGTTTAGAGTGTGTATAGAGTGTGTATAGAGTTTAGAGTGTGTATAGAGGGTGCAGAGTGTGCACAGTGTGTATAGAGTGTGTATAGTGTTTAGAATATGTATAGAGTGTGTATATAGTATGTTTAGTGTGTGCATCGAGTGTGTATAGAGTGTTTAGTGTGTTTATAGTGTGTATAGTGTGTTTAGAGTGTGTATAGAGTGTTTAGTGTGTTTATAGTGTGTATAGTGTGTTTAGAGTGTGTTGTGTATTTAGAGTGTGTATAGAGTGTTTAGTGTGTGCATCGAGTGTGTATAAAGTGTTTAGTGTGTTTATAGTGTGTATAGTGTGTTTAGAGTGTGTATAGAGTGTTTAGTGTGTTTATAGTGTGTATAGTGTGTTTAGAGTGTGTTGTGTATTTAGAGTGTGTATAGAGTGTTTAGTGTGTGCATCGAGTGTGTATAGAGTTTTTAGAGTGTGTATAGAGTGTGCATAGTGTGTTTAGAGTGTTTAGAGTGTGCATAGAGTGTGCATAGAATGTGCATAGATTGTGTATAGTGTTTAGAGTGTGTATGGAGTGTGTATAGAGTGCGTATAGAGTGTGTATAGAGTGTGTATAGTGTGTTTCGAGTGTGCGTAGAGTGTATATAGAGTGTTTAGAATGTGTATAGTGTGTGTGTATAGTGTGTGTATAGAGTGTGTATAGAGTGTATAGAGTGTGCATAGAGTGTGCATAGAATGTGCATAGATTGTGTATAGAGTGTTTAGAGTGTGTATAGAGTGTTAAGATTGTGTCTAGTGTGTTTAGAGTGTGTATAGACTGTTTAGAGTGTGTATACAGTGTGCATAGACTGTGCATAGAGTGTGTATAGAGTGTTTAGAGTGTGTATAGAGTGTTTAAAGTGTGCATAAAGTGTGTATAGAGTGTGTGTTGTGTATTTAGAGTGTGTATAGAGTGTTTAGTGTGTTTATAGAGTGTTTAGTGTGTGTATAGAGTGTGTATAGTGTGTATATAGAGTGTTTAGAGTGTGTATAGAGTGTTTAGAGTGTGCATCGAGTGTGTATAGAGTGGTTAGAGTGTGTATAGAGTGTTGAGAGTATGTATAGCGTGTTTAGAGTGTGCATAGAGTGTGTATAGAGTGTTTAGAGTGGTATTGACTATGTATAGAGTATGTATAGAGTGTGTTTAGAGTGTGCATAGAGTGATTAGAGTGTGTACAGAGTGTGTACAGAGTGAGTATACAGTGTTGAGAGTGTGTATAGGGTGTTTAGTGTGTGTATAGAGTGTGTATAGTGTGTTTAGAGGGTGTTTAGTGTGTGTATAGAGTGTGTATAGAGTGTTTAGTGTGTATAGAATGTGTATAGAGTGTGTATAGATTGTGTATAATGTGTATACAGTGTGTATAGAGTGCGTATAGAGTGTTTAGAGTGTGTATAGAGTCTGTATAGAGTGTTTAGTGTGTTTATAGTGTGTGTAGAGTGTGTATAGAGTATGTATAGGGTGTGTATAGAGTGTGTATAGTGTGTTTCGAGTGTGTGTAGAGTGTATATAGAGTGTTTAGAATGTGTATAGTGTGTGTGTATAGAGTGTGTATAGAGTGTTTATAGTTTGTATAGTGTGTGTATAGAGTGTGTATAGAGTGTATAGAGTGTTTAGAGTGTGTATAGTGTGTATATAGAGTGTTTAGAGTGTGTATAGAGTGTTTAGAGTGTGTATAGAGTGTTTAGAGTGTGTATAGTGTGTATAGTGTGTGTATAGAGTGTGTATAGAGTGTTTAGAGTGTTTAGAGTGTGTTTAGAGTGTGTTTAGAGTGTGTATAGAGTGTGTATACAGTGCCAAAATGACACTTAAATAAAAACTTCTAAAAAGAGTAGGAATGATAAATGTGGATAGAAACAGTGTATGTAGTAGAGAATGATGTAGCGAATGTGTGTTGCAGTGTATTCTGAGATCGTGTGTGATTGGCTGTTGTTCTTCTGAATCCATTTGTTGACAAGATTTAGAAATTCCTTTAAAGTGTGGATTAGAACATATGGAAGTAAACGTATACATTGCAGATGTGTATATCATGTCACACCACTCTGCTAGTGATTGTGATTGGTCAGAAGGGGTTGATTAATGCTCTATAACAGCAGCTCTGACAATAGTGCCGCTGCACATTGTCAGACTTGAACATTGGACGTATTTTTACATGTGTGTAATTGTTGACATGGGGAAGTTTTCTGTAAGGAGGCACTTACGGAGGGCAGTGTTGGCTTAGCGGTTAAGTCTCTGGGTTACTGATTGGAAGGGCGGGGGTTCAAGCCCCAGCACTGCCAAGCTGCCACTGTTGGGCCCTTGAGCACGGCCCTTAACCCTCTCTACTCCGGGGGCGCTGTATCATGGCTGACCCTGCATTCTGACCCCAGCTTCCTGACAAGCTGGGGTATGTGAAGAAAAGAATTTCACTGTGCTCTACTGTATATGTGACCAATAAAGACTCATTATCTGATATCTTCAGGAAAGAGGATTTTTTACACTTTGCGATAACATGACAAGCTGTGTTTTTAACTAACTAACTAACTTGTTTCACCAGCACCTGTAAATGCATAATATATAACCAGTCATTGGTTGAGCGCCAGGACTACATGTGTGAACCCTCGCACAGGGTTAAGTATTCATACTTACACTTAATATGAGCACGTCCTCTAGGAGGCACTGTTACATGGACTCCACCAGAAGTTACTGAATTAGTGAAGAAGAGCCAAAAACAACGAGAGTTCCACGGAATAATAAATAGAAGATGAATAATAAATAGAAGATAGCACAGGCTTCATTTTGTTTTGAAAAGTGCTGGGAAAAAAGAAACCTCGAGTGATTAATTATAAACTGAGTGACTTCTCACTGAAAGCGTTTGTGAAGTGTATGACTCGTCTGTACTCAGCAGTCTCAGCGGCTCTCGTATCAAAGCACTTCAGTACAACTAATGTTTAAATCCACAGTTCTGTCCCTCACTGACTGACGAAGCTTTAGTGTTTATTGTTATCACGTTGCTGTGGTATACACACCTACACTGTGTTTATTACGAGTGTGTTAGAAGAACACGTGTGATCCTGCAAAATTAAACTGGACATTATAATGAACTACAGCCGTTATAGCTATAGCCTCACACGTTATTTCCCATATTTATATTTACACAAGATCATGATTGTAGTTTTCTGTAAATAAATCCATTACACAGTAATGTGATCATATCACTGTGTGTGAAGGAAGCATGAAACACAGGGGAAACTTGCTCTGGTCATTTACACTCGCTGTTCAGTGTGAGAGTTTTATCAGAGAGGAGAAGTGTTTATTAAAGACACCAGTCTGAGACACTAACAGAGTCAATATGTTTAAAACTGAGATTTATACACAGCATGCTTCATCCTTTTCTGTCATGAGCTGTTTTGAGGTTTATAACGGACTACACTTTCGGAAAGCAGCTTCAGAGCACGAGCTCGTCTATAGAAAACAGAAAAGTTCTGGATGCTGCATGGAAAAATTAGATTGTTTACACTTTGGGTTTACTTTTAACAATATTATTCTGATTTCAACAATAATCTAAATTTGATTACACCCACGAAAGAAATTCCACAATGTTTAATCAAACCGTTTCTGTCTACATAACGGACACACTTCTCCGCCATCCAATCAGCGTTCGCCCCAAGACAGCGACGAACAGACACACAACATGTAGTTAATTTGTGTTAGGACTGCACACTAGCATGTCTCTGCATGCCACGTTTACCCATGATCCCCCTCTCTGTGTCGCAATGCAAAGACGCATATACTTGTTAACGCAGAAGTATAGACTTGCCATAACTTCACTTCAGCATTGATTATCTTATAACTATACCAGCAACACACACACAGGGGTTTATTCCTCATATAGCACATGCCTAAACTCACAATAATGAACGTGTTCCTCAGTCAGTCTGTGAATTCTGTAACTCCTGTTTCATGGACAGAACAGCGCATATATGCAGCTACTGCAAGCTGTCCTTCTGAGTTGTGTCAATCTTAAGGTCAGTTTGTATTTTTAAAGATGCACTTCCCCTCCAACTGCATGTGCAGGAGTAAAAGTGGCCTCTTGCTTGCATTGATATTCAGCACACATACACTCGCACATCAAACACACACACAGACGCAGTGACAAGTCTTAAGTGAGGCTCTTTAGTGCACTTTCACGCTTTGTCACTCTTCCTGTAGCTGTGTGAGTCTCAAATTCAATTCTATCATCTGTTTTAAACATTTAAACCTGATGAACTTTTAACTGAATTGGTGCTCTTTACTCTCTGAAATCTCACAGGACAATAACAATTACCTAAACGTACCATATAATGCAATATAATATAATATAATATAATATAATATAATATAATATAATATAATATATATGAGTGTTGACTTCACATTGTTATATATATTACATTTGGTGATGCACTGTGTATATATATATATATATATATATATATATATATATATATATATATATATATATATATATATATATATATATATATATATATATGAAATATTAATTCCTTTTACAGGACCTTGCAAACAAAAATTCCTGAAGCAAAGAATTGTGGGAGTGTCCTGAACCACTGCTGCAGACACCACACCAACAAACATAACAGACTCCACCGACTGCCCTAGATCTGCTGTCTGACTGGTCTACTGCCAACCTTCTTTTCCTTTCAGGTACTTTGTATCATCTGCAACATGAAAGACATTTGTGAGCTTCTATTGGTCTGTTGGTTGGTGGGAGTGGCTTCAATGATTCCAGACACCACAGCCCACGATACAAACCCCTTCTCTGCGCAAGCATCATCCACTGACCCCTGCTACAGCGAATCAGGTTCCGCCCGCTACTGTATTCCAGAGTTCGTTAACGCAGCATTCGGTCAGGAAGTGACCGTATCGAGCACCTGTGGCCGTCGCAACTGTGAGCACACCTACCTGACAGATCTAAACTCTGCCCAGAACCTCACCTGCTGGCAGTCGGAGATGCTTCGGTCCATGCCGTTTAACGTCACACTGACACTTTCACTAGGAAAGAAATTTGAAATCACTTACATTAGTTTACATTTCTGTTCTGAGAAACCGGATTCCATGGCTATTTATAAAAGCATGGACTATGGACGTAGCTGGACACCATTTCAATTTTATTCTTCTCAGTGCCGGCGTGTTTATGATCGCCCGAACAGGGCGGAAATCACCAAACTCAATGAGCAGGAGCCACTGTGCATGGAAATGCCCAACAGTGCTGACTCCAGCAATGCCATCCTCGTGTTCAGTACTCTGGATGGACGACCTTCAAGAACAAACTTTGTCTCCAGCCCTGTTCTCCAGGATTGGATCACTGTTACTGACATACGTGTAACATTTAACCGCCCGAAAATGAACAAAGACATGCGAGAACCCGCCTACTTTTATGCAATGTCAGATTTCCAGGTGGGCGGCAGATGTAAGTGTAATGGCCATGCCCACAGATGTATGAGGGACAAAGATGGGATGATGGTCTGTGACTGCAAACACAACACGGAAGGATCCGAGTGCGACCGATGCAAACCGTTCCACTATGATCGTCCATGGCAGCGTGCCACGCCCAAAGACGCTAACGAGTGTCTGCGTGAGTCCCAACACAAACACATATATATAAACACATCCATATACATATACAGATGTTTATACATTTTCCCACACACTCCCCTTCAGTTAGTAAAGCAATGAATGTAATTCAATTTCATTTAATTCCTGTTTCAACTGGTTGTTGAGCATACAGAGAGAGAGAGAGAGAGAGAGAGAGAGAGAGAGAGAGACAGACAGAAAGGACAACTGAACCCTACGGTACAGAGACCAAACTCCACAGTGTGTTTAATTACGTGAACAGATCCAAAGGTTAATGAATTAATTAAACAATCCAATTAAACCCTGCTGTGCAATTTTGATGAAACAAACGCAGTGACCTCCTGTGTGTGTGTGTGTGGCGGGGATGCTTTGATCATATTAACAAGGCTAATTAGATTGAGTAGCTTCATTAATTATAATTCTTCAAAGAAATTCTCTCTCTCTCTCTCTTTCTCTCTCTGATGCACACACACACACCTCATAAAGAGTTTATTAAAGTAAAGAATATGACAATAACAAGAGAGACTTTGAACTATTGATGTGTGAACAGAGACAAATGCTTTCAGCTGTTTATGTGTGCATTTGTAAAAATAATAATGTTTGTCTCACACACACACACACACACACACACACACACACACACACACACACACACACACACACACACACCTCTACCTGCAGGCGGTTTGCAGTAACCTCAGCCTGTTGACTTTAGCTCTATTACACTACCGTTTTCTGTAGAATTCCTCTATAAGAACTAACTTCTTTCAAATAGTACAAAAGTTTCATTATTTAAAAAAATATAAAATTGTATTCATTGGAAAATGACTGTAGTATAAGAGGAATTATGTGCTGTTACAGGAAAATAATCAACTTTGGACTGGTTAAAAGTACATTGTATTGTTTCTGGGTTTTTTTCTGGGGTCTGTGACGATATAAAACAGGATTTCTACCATGTGATCAGTCATTGTTTCTCAGGTGACTTTGCTCAATGACAGTACTTATGTCCAAACTAAATTGAAAATAATGAACGAGTGTATTTTCCTATTGGAGAGGTTTCATAGCAGGAAATAAACTACATGGTTATGCTTAAAGAAGTGTGGAAAGTTAGTTTTTTTTATGTTACTGAAGAGGCAGGGCAAGATTGGAATATTTTTAATGCTTTAAATTAATGCACACTTAACTAACATTATTTACTATATTATCATTAACAATATTTTAACTTGAGCATTAAAACACCATCAGTAATGTTAGCAAAATAATTAACCATGTTTGCAAGTAATGTTTAAATGTTAGCTAACTACACAAGCATTAAATAATCTAATCTACAGTGTTGTGAAAAAGTGTTTTTCCCCTTCTGATTTTCTGAATTTGTGCACACCTAATAATGCAAAAAAGGGACCCTGAGGGAAAACACAACAATGTTATAAACTATTTATGTATTTATTAAGAAAAGATATTCAACAACCAGTCCCCCTGTGTGAAAAAATGTTTGCCCCTACCTAAGTTATTGATTAGTGTCTCAAAGATTCATGGAGGAATTTTGTTCCGCTCCTCCTTGCAGAACTGCTTCAGCTCAGTGACAGTTGTAGGCCTCTGAGCATGAACTGCGTGTTTCAGGTCCTGCCACAACATTTCAGTAGGATTTAGGTCTGTATGTTTTTGACTAGGCCATTCCAAGTGTTTAAATGTATTATTTTGTACCATTATGAGGTAGACCTGCTTGTGTGATTATTGTCTTGTTGCATGACCCAATTGTGCTACAGCTTCAACTCTTGGACAGATGACCTGGCATTCTTTTGAAGTTTTCTCTGATACAGAGCAGAATTGATAACTCTCTCAACAAGAGCAAGGTGTCCAGGTTTTGATGCAGCAAAGCAGCGTGGTTCTGACTGTAGTTCAGTGGATCCCTGGAGCCTTGGAATTGGCTTTGTAACCTTTTCCCGACTGATAAGCATCCACTTTTATTCCTGAGGTTTTCAGGAATCTCTCTTCTCTGCGGTTTAAAGGGCCAAAGGTAAATTTAGATTGGACAGGGCTGTCCCAAATCAAGGCTGAAGCACTCACAATTAACCCTTCAATATGTTTGCATTTTGGTGGTGCATACACCTTTTCACACCTGAAGATTGCATAATTGACACCTTGCACACCAAAGACATGAAAGATGTACCAAACTTTTCTGTCAATTTACCTGCCAGACTTTATCTATATGCTTCTGCAATCCACAGCATAATCAGACTAAATATAATGTGGAAAATGTGCACGAATTCAGGAATTCAGACACAGGGCAAACACTTTCTTTTTCCCGGCACTGTAAAAATAAATCCAGGTGAAAAAGCCTAACTTAATGGTGCATTCAATTGAAGCTCAGAATTTCTGAACTCTGACTAGGCAAATTCACAAGAACCACAACAACAACAACAATAACAATAACAAAAACCTCCTCCAACTTGGAATTCCTACTCAGAAACTCAGGATGGTTTCCTCAACCCCGCGTTTTGGTAGTGACGTCTCAGCATTAGCAGTAAACAGGTGGCTGTGGATCAGGTGGTAGAGCGGGTTGTCCACTAATCATAGGGTTGGTGGTTCGATTCCCGGCCCACATGACTCCACATACCGAAGTGTCCTTGGGCAAGACACTGAACCCCAAGTTGCTCCCGATGGCAAGTTAGCGCCTTGCATGCAGCTCTGCTACCACTGGTGTGTGTGATAGTGTGTGAATGAGACACAGTGTAAAGTGCTTTGGATAAGTGTGCCATTTACCATTTAAACAGAGCTTGTTGTGAAACAAAGATGAACATGAAAGCATTAAAATGACATAATTCTGAATTCCAATTTCCTAATTCCTAGTCAAATGCAGAATAAACCTTTGGCTAAACTCGGGTCAGTGAAATTCAAGAAGCACTAGTCTCTGAGAGGACTAGTTTGGCCATAGTGTTGTTTATGTAACTGTAAACAAGTAACCTGTAGATATTAATGAATGACCAAACAAATAACCTCAATCACACATTCGTGGAAAAAAAGGAATACAGACCCTCTGAAATTGGTGAGGCCAATTCATTGATTTTGCTATACACTGAAGACATTTGGGTTTGAGATCAAAAGATGGAGATAAGATGATAGAAATGCAACTGAATATTAAGTGTTATTAACTTTAAGGCTATCTGTTCCTATACTTTTGCTCACCTAAAAATTAGGTGGTCTGCCACAAAAAGTGTCATATTCTAAGTTGTTTAACACATTTAGATGTAAATATCAGGAAAGTGACGCTGACCTCTTACTCGCAGTAACTGCATAACTCCTGCGACTCACTGACACCAAACTGCTGGTTTCTTCTTCTGTGAAGCTTCTCCAGGTTTCTCCTGCAGCTTCTGTCAGTAGTTGTTTGTTTCGGGGGGTTTCTCCCTTCAGTCTCCTCTTCAGGAGGTGAGATGCTGATCAGTTGGGTGAAGGTCTGGTGATTGACTTGTCCAGTCTTAAACCTTCCACTTTTCCCCTGATGAAGATCTCTTCTGATCTCAAACCCAAACATCTTCAGTGTATAGAAAAACAATAGAATTGGCCTTATGAATTCAATCCATGTAGCCATGTAAATGTGTCCAATCCTGAATTCTCTCTCTCTCTCTCTCTCTCTCTCTCTCTCTCTCTCTCTCTCTCTCTCTCTCTCTCTCCTGTGTGTAGCATGTAACTGTAATCTACATGCACGGCGCTGCAGGTTTAACATGGAGTTGTATAAGTTATCAGGACGAAAGAGTGGAGGCGTGTGTATGAACTGCAGACACAACACAGCTGGACGACACTGTCACTACTGCAAAGAGGGCTACTACAGAGACATGAGCCGACCAATCACACACCGCAAAGCCTGCACAGGTAACCGTGTGTGTGTGTGTGTGTGTGTGTGTCATTGTTAAGGTGACATTGATGCTCAGTATTATCAGCATTCCTGAGCAATTCCACAAATTCACCACATTCTTAGGTTTCAAGCACAGTGCACCTGACTGATCACACACACACACACACACACACACACACACACACATGTGCATCTTCTTTTTCACAAAGAATGTGATATGTACAGCTAATACTATGTCATCTGCAGTGAAGTATACTGTAGAAATGATGTGCAATTGGCTAGGTGTGTACAGAAAGAAAAGTACTTGTATAGGTTCTGTACAGTTGTGTATGTGTTTGTGTGTTTGTGATGATGTCAGATGTCGGAAGCGTACCTGTTTCTGTACAGGTGTGTGTGTCGGAGTAAGGGATGAGCTAAAAGAATGTAAGCATATCAGCATATATCACATCCGATCTTTAAAATAAAACAAACTTTTCTGCATTACCTCATGAACCAAGTGTGTGTACTGGTACAAATGCTATGGGGCACATACAGGACCAGACAGGCACCACTAACACAAGCTTTTGAGCTTTCTGCCTGATCCTGCACATGAGAACGTGCCAACTACACACACACACACACACACACACACACACACATACACACACACACACACATTAAATACCTTTTAATAAGTGTGAAGAAAATGACAAATGAACAAGCAACTAATGCCAAGCAATCTCTCTCTCTCTCTCTCTTATTCTCTGTTTCTCTTTGATTCCCTGACTCTCTCTTTCTCTCTCTGACTCTCTTATTCTCTCTCTCTCTCTCTCTCTCTCTCTCTCTCTCTCTCTCTCTCTCTCTCTCATTCTCTGTCTCTCTGACTCTCTATCTTTAGCTTGTGACTGCCACCCGGTGGGAGCTGCAGGTAAGACGTGTAATCAGACATCTGGTCAGTGTCAGTGTAAAGACGGAGTGACTGGTCTCACCTGTAATCGTTGCGCTAAAGGCTACCAGCAGAGCCGCTCACCTGTAGCCCCCTGCATCAGTGAGTCACTGTGTGCATATGTGTTTGTCTCTCTTCTTCACCATATATAACCCTAACCAGTGCTCTGTCTTTTCTCTCTGTTCTCCCCATTCCTCAGAGATTCCTGCTATTCATCCAACAGCAATAGTGAGCAGTACAGAAGGACCTGCAGGTTAGCGCACACACACACACACACACAGACACACACACACACACACAGATACTTATGGGTTAGTTATTCTCAAGCTGAGGAAGAAAGGAATCAAGACAGAGGAGGAGTCGCAATTTGTTATTGTCAAAAGAAAGAGAAGGTATACGTGTGTGTGTGTTTTCAGGAGCCATTCTTCTGGGTCAATGAGCAATTCACACACTCTTCCACATGAGAAGTCTCTGTAACTCACTCCACACACACACACACACACACACACACAGACACACACACACACACACACACACACACACACAAAATAAAGAAATACCAACAACTGCTCACCCTCTAGAGTATTACAACTGATGTAAATGGAAGAAAAGTACGTGTGTGTGTGTATGCATGCGTGTGTGTGTGAGAGTGTGTGCGTGTGCGTGTGCGTGCATGTATCTTAACCTTACAGTATGTACAAACTTCTCAAACCTCTTCACAATATACACTTCACAATTTTCCACACATTTTTGCACATTTTATACTCAAACATTACACATTTAAATGGTACAGCTGGATTCTATGACTTTTTCTGACAGATTATTACAGTTAACTTCCAGAATAGTGGGGACCTATGTGGTACCAACATTCTAGAATCTTTAAGCTGAGTTCCTGAATGCTGTAGCAGACTTCTCGGATGTTGACTGAGCTCCAGGATGTTGTAAATACGTTGCTAGACACCTGTTATAGCTAAGTTCCAGAATTTCATAGATGAGTTGTAGAAATCTGTGATCTGATGTTCTAACTGAATTTTTTTTTTTTTTTTTTGTATTAATTCTAGTTGGGTTTTAGAATACTGTGTATGAGTTCTACTGTATAATAATGTTGCTTCCTTGGATAGCTTTAGGGCTACAATAGTTTAGCATTCAAGTATCAATCAATGAACAGTTAATAATTTCAACAAAACAGACTTCATGTAGAAACTGTAATGAATTTCCTGTTTACACAACTGCACTATTTGACCATGTAGTATTAGCACATTTATAGAAGGGGTGTATTTATTTATAATCGCACTATCCGGTGTCACCCAGATGAGGACGGGTTCCCTTTTGAGTCTGGTTCCTCTCAAGGTTCCTTCCTCATATCGTCTCTGAGTTTTTCCTCACCACCGTCACCTCTGACTGCTCATTAGGGATAAATTCATACATTTCTAGAGTTCTAGAATGTCAGATGAGTTTTAAAAAATCTGTGATCTAATGTTCTAGTTGAATTTTAATAACAGCTATAGCTGAATTTTAGAATATATTAGTGGAAATCTACAATTTTGTAGCGGAGTTCTTAATATCATAGATGAGTTCTTGAACTCTGTCATATAATCATGTAGCTGAGTTTTACTCATAGTTATAGCTGAGTAATGGAATGTTTTAGGTGAGTTCTACAATAGCTGTAGACGAGTTCTGGAATATTGTAGTCGAGTTGTATATTTTCATAACTGAGTTCTGGAATGTTCTACCTGAGGGTCTGCAGTGCTTTTTCTGTGTTCTACAGTTTGGTAACCGAGTTCTAGAATGCAGTGTTGAACTAAAGTAAATGTAAAAGTTAATGTAAATGTGAAACTAAATTACTAAATGTAAAGTAAATGTTCAACTAAATTACATAATCTGCAGAGAAACACGGGACCGTTGTGACATACTGTGGTTCTGTTGAGTAAAATGTGTGTGTGTGTTCCATTTCTCCAGACTGCGAGTCCTACTGCAAACCAGCCAAGGGCAACCTGAAGATCAACACAAAGAAATACTGCAAGAAAGACTATGGTACAAAAACAAACCCGACACAAACACTGAACACTAAACACTATTAAGATTAAACACCATGTTTCAGAAACTTTACACACTCCTCTAAAATATTCATAAATAAAAAATGTACAATTCTATAATAATAAAAAAAATAAGACAAAGAAGAAGATCGATACTTGTAGGGTCAGCTGCTTAAATTTCTGAGCTTTACATTGAGATTATTAAAATCCCTGATGTGTAGTTCACACCTCTGCAGTTTCCAAATGTTTCTTGAGTAGAAGTGTCTGAGACGGAGTTTCTAGACCACTGCCTTAAACATAAACACTGGCCTTTATACCAGAAAAAAAATGCAGAGAAAAAAAACAGAGAAGATGCAGACTGAAGAAGTAAATTGTGTTTTTTTTTTTTTTCTTTCCTGTCAAATGTAATACGATGTAAAACAAAACAAAACAAAAAGACTAATAAAATGACATATCATCTTCACATTCATCTTATCACTGCTCCTCCATTGAGCTAATATCAGGGGAAAAACCCGCGTAAGGTCCGAATCCTGTGTAACTGAGACACAGCCCTGTTTTAGACAACCTCGGCCCCTGTGTGTGTAACTCACATAACTTCTCAATAGCGCTTACGTCTGCAGCTACGTCTGAGATCTAAATACTGATGTGTAATTTTAATATTAAAAAGTATTATAAAGACTGACACTCTGTTCTGTGTGTGTGTGTGTTTGAGCAGCCGTCCTGGTGAGTGTGTTGGACATGGAGACTGTGGGTGACTGGGCAAAGTTCTCCGTCAGCTTGGTGTCAGTGTATAAGAGCCGAGAGCCACTGAAGAGAGGCGAAAACACGCTGTGGGTGCACATGAAGGATTTGGCGTGTAAATGTCCACGCATTCACATGGGGAAACGCTTCCTCATCCTGGGATCGGGCGGGGTCGGTGCCAGTGCAGAGAGGGTGGGGCTTACCGCAGATAAAAACAGCCTGGTCATACAGTGGAGAGACATCTGGACTCGACGCCTGCGCAAGTTCCAGCGCAGGGAGAAAAAGGGAAAATGCAGTGCTGCGGAACACAACCCTGAAGCCTGACCTTTGCCCTCGTGTGTGTGTAGACTGTTGGTCAGCCTTTTGAAGGGACCATTAAAAAGAACAAGACTCATGCAGGAACCTTTATTATTTAACACACACACATACACTCATACACACAGGTGCCCTCGGTTTTCAAGCCTCAAACATGCATCATTATCATTATCATCATCATTCTTATGGGACTGAAGAACTTTCAAAGTGTGTGTGTGTGTGTGTGTGTGTGTGTGTGTGTGTGTGTGTGTGTGTGTGTGTGTGTTATATACAGTGTGCTAGAGTGAGATTCATTAACAGTAGATCCCTCGTTCTCTTAACCACCTTCACACACTGACCTGCTGTGGTTAACGATCTTCTGCATTCTCAGGAACATTCTGGAACATCTTTAGCTGAACTCTAGGACACCTTTTTGAAATAACCTGTTTCCCAAAAATTTTTGAATGTCACAATGTGAGATGTGTTCTAGAACGTCTTTAGAATGCCAACTGTGCTATAACACCAGCTGAATTTTAAGACACTCAGACCTAGACATAATTTACCTGCTAGTGTTCTAGAGCACTTCTCCAAGGTTGGCTAAATTGTTGTAAACATTCAAACACCTGCTGAGAATTGTAGAGCATGTTTAGAATGCCAACTGTGTTCTAGAGCACCAACTGAATTCAAGGACACTTTCCAAAATGTCAACTGATACTTTTAGCTACAAGACATTTGCTATGTCAACTGATTTCTATAACAGTTTCTAAACAGCCAATTAAGTCCTAAAACACCTTCAGAGACGGAGGTGTTCCTAAAACACCTTCAGAGACGGAGGTGTTCCTAAAACATATTCAGAACATGGGTTATTTGAATATTAAAGTATTTCAACGTTCACCTCAGTGCTAAAATTTTAGCTGAGTTTTAGAACATGTTTTGAACATAAACCAAGTTTTAGAACACATTTAAAGCATCACATGGGGTCTAGAGTACCTTTTAAAGGTCACTGAGGTTCTACAAGACTTTTGAAAAGTCCGTAGAGGTCTACAACACTTTTGTGAATGTCAGATGAGATCTCTTATGAAGTAATCAGGGTTCTAGAGCACTTGATTGTCATCTAGGTTCTACAATGGTTTGGGAACGTCAATTGAGTTCTAGCTCATGTTAAAACTGAGGACCAGCATACCTTTTGCCATCTAAATTCTACATCAGTTGTTGTTATGTTGTCAGCTGAGTTCTAGAATGCTTTTCAAATGTCATCTGTTCTAGAACCCTTTTCGAAATAACCTCAGTTGTAAAACACAAACATCAGCTAGCTTGTTGAAAACATTCAAATGTCTAGCTGTAGAAGCTCTAGAACAGTTTTTAAATGTCAGCTGAATTCTAGCACACTTTCAGATATTCAGTGTATTTCTAGAACTGCAGTTGGTTCTAGATTTCCTTCCTTCTTCACACACAGCAGGAACACACACATAACTTATGTGAAATCTATTAAATGTTTCTGGAAGGAACCTGAGCTACATTACTATTGGACTGTTCTGTATGTTTGTTTCCTGATTGGCCAGTGAGTTCCTGTTGCCTGGTGACATCCACCTGCACTGGCGCTGTAAATATGGACAACTGTATCTTTGTTGTGTTTGTTGTTATAAAGTGACTGACCGTACAGAGAGAAAGTGTCACTCTCCTCACTCTGTGTGTGTGTGTGTGTGTGTGTGTGTGTGTGTGTGTGTGTGTGTGTGTGTGTGTGTGTGTGTGTGTGTGGTGACACACTTCCTTCCATCTCACTATTTTCACTGCCATGACCACTGACTGTTTAATCCCACACAACAATAAATTATTAGTTAAATATCTGTGGGTTTTTTGTTCTTTTTGCTGTGTGTATGTGTGTGTGTGTGTTTGTTTGTTTGTGTGTTTTTGTGAGTGTTTGTGTGTTTTTGCATGTGCGTGTGAGTGTTTGTGTGTGCTGTTTGTGTGCTTTTGTCTTTGTGTGTGTGTGTGTTTGTGGAGGGGTGTTTGTGTGTTTGTTTGCGTTTGTTTGTGTGTTTGTTTGCGTTTGTTTGTGTGTTTTTGTGTGTATTTTCATGCAGTACCTTTAAGCACAAATGCCTCTTGGAGCCAATCAACTGGGATTCAACACAGCATCATTGAGAGAGAGAGAGAGAGAGAGAGAGAGAGAGAGAGAGAGAGAGAGAGAGAGAGAGAGAGAGGAAAGTGGTATTTAGAGAGGACTGGAAGCAATTTGGTGCTTGAATTTAATACAAATTCCACACCACACCTTTGGCCCGTACGTACACACACACACACACACACACACACACACACACACACACACACACACACACACACACACACACACACCTCCATGCCACTAGATAATAGTTAGCATAGCACACCAGTAACACTGATTTCAGCCTCAAAACCACAATTCAGTTCCCATCACAGGACAGAGAAGTTAGTGACTTTTTGTTTACGTAACATGTTTGTGTAGTTTGTTGCAGGGACAGTTCGTCAGATGTCAGTAACGTCCTGATTCTGTGACAGGAAGTGGTTACTGATGGAGTTTGTAACCATTTTGAAGCTGTTTAGTCTGGGACTATGAGTCTTGCGTTCTGGTTATAAGCGAATAGCATTAATGCATCAGAAGTGTGTGAGTTTATCATATATTGTACATGTGTAATACTTATTTAACATATATTACACCACACAACTGTTCTGGACTGTGATTGGTCAGAAGGAGTAGATTAAATCTCTATAACAGCAGCTCTGACAGTAGTGCAGGTTTATATTAATGCTCATGTTGTTAGTGTTTCTATAAATGGATTTTTTTTTAAATGTGTGTAATCATGGATACTGCTACAGACAAAGAGGAGGTGGGTTGAACTGGCAGGTAACGTGTGATGATTCTCACCTGTGTCTTATTACTACCAGTCTACTTATGTGTTACACACACACACACACACACACACACACACACACACACACACACACACACACACACATGGAACATGAACTTCAATTTTGAACTTGAATGGGGTGAAAGCCCCAAGCTAGTCACGGCACCTTTCCTGTTGGTTTGTTTGTGTTGAGTTTTTGAAAGAGTGCTGAAAAGCAGTTATGCCGAAACCCAGGAAGAGGTACCAGATGCTGTCATGGAAATTTCTCCGCTTCACGAGGGCAGTAGCCTCTACCAGACACAACATCAGGCCCTTCTCAACCTGCACCAACAGCAGCAGCAATTCGAGGGGATTCACTCAGGAGCAGGCAGAGAACCGAAGGGTGGTGTCTCAGTGGTGCTGTGACAATAACTTCTGCCTCAATGTCAGCTAAGGAAATGATCATGGATTTTAGAAAGATGCAGGAGGGAGAGCATGCTTCTTTATACACCGATCATGCTGTTTGGGATAGAGTCACCAACTTCAAGTTCCTGGGTGTGCACATCACCAATGACCTTTCTTGGATTCTGCACTTCATCACAAGGACCACCCGCCATAGACTTACTTCCTAAGGAGGCTCAAGAAACTTGGTCTGCCCCGTAACATCCTCACAAACTTCTACCACTGCACTACCGAGAGCATCCTGAGTGACCCTGCAAGGAGTGTATCACAGGTGGCAAACTGAGGAACATAGAGGACATCTACCCGACACTCCACTGCCTTAGAAAGGCTCACAATATTATGACGGATGACAGTCATCCACCTCACAACCTGTTCGTCAACCTACCGACTGGTAGGCACTTTTTAACCTTGCAGTCACGGACGAACAAGCTGAGGAACAGTTTTCATTTTCAGGCCATCAGAATAAAAATAACTGTCACTTTAAGCATGTTAAATGTCACATTACTCACGTTATTTTATTATTCATTTACTGTGTCACTTTATACTTTATACTCTACTGCTCTTCTGACTACAGGCTCAGTTATTATCTGCTACTCATTAGATAAATACTGCACCCAATAGCATAGCAATATTGTGTTCTATTTATATTCATAAAAATTATTGTATAGTCTTCTTCTAATGGATAATACTAATATGAACATGTTAATATGTTAACTGTGAATTTCCCTCTGTGATTAATATTGTTATCTCTCTATCTCTCTCTCTATCAGGTTAATGACCATGATATTTCAGGTGCCATAATTGAAGGAAATGTAACATATACCTTGTAACTAAAGGCTGAAGTATGTGTGTATTGGGGCATTTTTGTGAATGTGCATTTAATTGTGTGTGTGTGTGTGTGTGTGTGTGTGTGTGTGTGTGTGTTTGTGTGTATGTGTGTATGTGTATGTGTGTGTATGTGTGTGTGTATGTTTCCTCTTGAGGCTTTAGGTGTGTGAGCTTTAGCAACCTTCTATCATTTTGGTGGAACCAGATGGTGAATAATGAAGAACATGTGTGTTTGAGAGAGATGAAGAAACACACAGACACACACACACACACACACACACACACACACACACACACACACACACACACACACAGAAATTAGGAGAGTACTTGTACACACACTATGCTTGCACGTTTCTGTGTGTGCACAATTGTTTTCTTTCAACCTAATTAAAGATGAATAAGTGTCCAAAGTGTTCCAGTTTATTTAACTCTCACTTTTCATTTTCCAGCAGAGTGACAACACAACAGTAACACACACTTTACCTCTAAACTCCATACATGCAGCATTACAGCCATATAAAAGTGTCTCAGGATTTTATGTCATGCACCGACCATGCCTGTCCAAAAAATGCAATGTATATTACAGAGATATTACACACACACACACACACACACACACACACACACACACACCTGGCCATCTGGCTCCATGATCATGGAATTTAGGGATACATTCTACAGGTGTGCAGAGCTAGAACAGATCCTCACTGATCACTCAATTACATCTTACTGATGGACACACACGCACACGCATGCGCACACACACAGACACACTGCAAAACATTTAAGAGAGAATGTTTGAATACTTTGAGTAGTGTATATGTGGTAAAGTGAAAAAAGCTTATTAAAACCTGTCTTGTGAAAAGTTAAAAAAAAAAAAAAAAAGTGTAGCCTACGACTGATTTTTTTTTTTTAAATAAGGAACCAAAATTATTGCTCTGTGTACTTAAGCTTATTCAGGACAGAAGAGTTTACACTTCAGATAGATAACGAGTGTGACGTGTGTTGAATAAATTGTACAAAACTGTAATCATGTTCAAATTGCTGTGGTATAAGAGGAACAAACCACTTGGGGGCGTGCTGTTATAGGAAAATAATTTATTTTATACATGCATGATGTAATTAGGGGTTGTTTGAACATTTTGGGCACATTCCCAAGATGTCAGAATGACAGTAATATAAGATGGAACTTAATGCTGCCCATTACGGAGATAAGTTTTCCAACATGGACTGAGAGATAGCTAGCAGTAAAAACAGAACGCTATCAGTGATGCTGGATGATTAGGATGAGGAAAGTATGAAAGATATCATTAAATCCTCAGTTTACCTTTCTATAATGCGAGGTCACACACTGAATTGTCTTTCTTTAAACCAATCAGAAACTCATAATTACCTAAATTCCCAGATGATGTCATATGGATGTTAGCCTGCAGCACTACACACTGTGCATGATCTGGATCTCAAATCAAACGCTAAACAGAAATGATAGAGATCTTATTAGAGATGAGAGAACAGAAAAGAACACAAGGTTTATAAAGGATGAGAATATGGTGAAGAACAGAGACATTTTAATGCCTAATCTGATATGCGACTAAAAAAATATGTACATTAAAAATGTTAGACAAGAAACAGAGAGTGTGTGTGTGTGTGTGTGTGTTGCATACAGCTACAGGACACATCAGATGTAAGATCAGTACTACAGAGAGAATACAGCAGAAAAAAATTTGTACTGATTAAGTCAGATGAGAATTGAAAAGAAATCCAGAAAGAATAACAGAATAAGATGAAACTACGGTTATATAATTTTTTCTTCCATTTTTTTTTGTATCTGTCACGAATCGTGACGGAGCAGAGATGGGACGGATGCAAGTGCAGGATGAAGAGTTGTTTATTTGAAAGAGAGACAGGCAGACAAATCCAAAACGTGATCCAAAACGTAATCGACAAACATGCAAGAGGTCAGGCGATTGGCAAACAGGCATACACGGGGCAAGGCAGGAATCTAGGTCGTGGTCACGTAAAACAGGGTCGATAAACAAAACAAGAAACAAACTGACGAGGGACTGGAAGAGGATAATCCAGCGCGAAATAACTCTAAACATGGACCGTGACTATGACTATGATACGAGCTAAACTAACTCTAAACATTTAATCTTCCGCGTTGTGTGCTGGGAGGCGCGCGGTATATATGCGGACATGACCAGCGTCTAAACGGCTAGCAGCTGAAAGCAATTCAGACCCACATGAAATCCCAGCCAATGACAGAACAGGGAGGAGACAGAAACATAAACAAAACACACGTGTCCCGATGTCATTACAGTCAACAACGGAAAAGCAGGTGCTCGCGCATTCGCGCTTAGAGCATGCTGCTTCAAGGGGGAATCGTGACAGAACCCCCCCCCCCAAAGGCACTCCTCCCGGAGTGCCATGAGTCATCCCACTTCATTGGTGGCCCCGGCCCCCTGGGCTGAATGTCCCAAGCAGAGCCAGGAAACTGCCCGGTGTTCTTGGCGGTGTAGGGAAGCGGAGCGACGACCCTGACTAAACAGAGAGGCTGAGCGACGTCCTCAGCTGAACAGGGAGGCCGAGCGACGTCCTCAGCTGAACAGGGAGGCTGAGCGACGTCCTCGGCTGGGCAGACAGGCTGAGCGACGACCTCCGCTGGGCAGACAGGCTGAGCGACGACCTCGGCAGAGCATGAGGGCAGAGCGACGACCTTGGCAGAGCATGAGGGCAGAGCGACGTCCTCGGCGGAGCAGGGAAACAGAGCACTGTACTCAGCAGAGCAGAGAAGCAGGGCGACGTCCTCGTCGGAGCATGAAGGCAGAGCGACGTCCTCGTTGGAGCATGAAAGCGGAGCGACGTCCGCAGCCGGGCAGGCAGGCTGAGCAACGACCTCGGCGGAGCCTGAAGGCAGAGCAACGTCCTCTGTAAGGCCAGGGAGAGGAGCGTGGGTCTCCGTGCAGCCAGACAGAGGAGCGTGGGCCTCCGTGCGGCCAGGGAGAGGAGCGTGGGCCTCCGTGCGGCCAGAGAGAGGAGCGTGGGCCTCCGTGCGGCCAGAGAGAGGAGCGTGGGCCTCCTCAAAGCAGAAGGGGGGAACGATGTTGGCCATGGAGCAGGAAGGCTGAGCGACGTCCTCAGCTGAACAGGGAGGCTGAGCGACGTCCTCAGCTGAACAGGGAGGCTGAGCGACGTCCTCAGCTGAACAGGGAGGCTGAGCGACGTCCTCAGCTGAACAGGGAGGCTGAGGCTCTGAGGTCACCAGGTGAACCTTGGGCATGGGCGGAGCTTGGCTGTGCGTGTCAGCAGACTGTGGCATGAGCAGAGCTTGGCGGTGCGTGTCAGCAGACTGTGGCGTGAGCAGAGCTTGGCGGTGCGTGTTAGCAGACTGTGGCGTGAGCAGAGCTTGGCTGTGCGTGTCAGCAGACTGGGGCGTGAGCAGAGCTTGGTCATTAGGCTTAGATATTAGCAGAGCTTGGTCAACTGGATCAGCAGGCTTGAACGTGAGCTCAGGGACATGAGACTTGACTTGGACCTCAGGGACGTGAGGCTTGGCTTGGACCTCAGGGACTTGACTTGGATTTCTGGGACTTGAGACTGGACTTGGACCTCGGGGACTTGAGACTGGACTTGGACTTGGACCTCAGGGTTGAGCTCTGGTGCTATGACCTCCGACGGACGCTCCGAGGTCACCCTGCTGATCCCGGGCTGGGTCTCTGCACGGGCTCTCCGGTGGAGTTTCTTATGTTCCCGCCAGCTGCTCTTGAAGCATTCCTGAGAGCAGAAGAAAGCTTTCTGGAGGCCCAGCTTCTTGCAGGTGGGACATTGAAGCTGAGTCTCTCTCCCACAGCCCTCAGCCATACATCTCAGAGATTTCACCCCCGCGTTGGCCGGAAACTGAAGTGGATCGCTGGTTACTGCCCTGTCCATCTCCTCATAATAGAGGTTGAATGGTGGGTCCACCTGGGGCTGTCCATTGACTCTCCACCCCAGTAAATCAAGGCCACAAAGTTGTCCAGGCTGTGAAAACTCCTCCATAAACAGCTCTGCAAACTGAGTGACATCATGAAGGGCTGGCGACCCAGCACTCACCAGCTGCTCCGCCCAGTCACGGGCCGGACCGCAAAACCTGGACACCAGGAACCCGATCCACTCTCTTTTAGTAGGCTTGGGAAACGCCAAGCTGCAGAAATACTCCTGGCAGCTGAAGAGGAACTCCAGCGGGTAGCTCCACAATCCCACTGTCTCTGGCGGCAATTCAATGGCGTACCTTTGGGGAAATTGCACGGACGAAAAATGCGGCCAGTGATCCGAGCGTTCCCCGATGAGGTATTGTCCTACCACTTCCCTTCTTTCTGTGGCGTGACTTCTCTCTCATCCTTGTGCTGCATCCATGTTGTGGCGGAAGATTCTGTCACGAATCGTGACGGAGCAGAGATAGGACGGATGCAAGTGCAGGATGAACAGTTGTTTATTTGAAAGAGAGACAGGCAGACAAATCCAAAACGTGATCCAAAATGTAATCCATAAACATGCAAGAGGTCAGGTGATTGGCAAACATTCATACACGGGGCAAGGCAGGAATCTAGGTCGTGGTCACGGAAAACAGGGTCGATAAACAAAACAAGAAATGAACTATGACGAGGAACCGGAAGCGGATAATCCAGCACGAACTAACTCTAAACATGGACCGTGACTATGACTATGATACGAACTAAACTAACTCGTGACTGTGACTGTGACTGTGACACGCGCTAAACTAACGCTAAACATTTAACCTTCCGCGTTGTGTGCTGGGAGGCACGCGGTATATATGCGGACATGATCAGCGTCTAAACCGCTAGCAGCTGAGAGCAATTCAGACCCACGTGAAATCCCAGCCAATGACAGAACAGGGAGGAGACAGAAACATAAACAAAACACACGTGTCCCGATGTCATTACAGTCAACAACGGAAAAGCAGGTGCTCGCGTATTCGCGCTTAGAGCACGCTGCTTCAAGGGGGAATCGTGACAGTATCAAACAATAAATGTGAACTAATTGCAGGTAGGAACTAAAGTTGTGAGTGGGGAAGAATTGTCGTAGCACACGCGCGGGCTGAGAAATCGTGCAAGACAATCGTTTGGATTTGTAACTATTTTACAACGTCATACTTAATTAACCGACTGACCTTCAGAACGTGTTCAATGACATTTGCCTGTCTAAATTATATTTTTATTTGTAAATAAGAAAAACACGTAAATGTATTTACACAAATATTTAGAAAGTGTTCTATCTTCAAACTTCAGGTTATTACTCAATATTTTCATTTCACTAGTTAAAGTGGTTCATGTACCAGTTTTAATAACTCATCAGTTTTCTGTTAACTGATGTTAACTTCTTGAATAAAATTTAAAGTGAAAGAAGGTAAGGTTTCTGTGTAGGTGTCATATCTGAGACAGACGTAGTGCACTAGACAGAGATACAATGGTGATATAAACACTCTCTGTAGTGCCCTCACACTGTTGGAGCTGTTACACTGAACTCTAACGCATAGTGTGTGTGTGTGTGTGTGTGTGTGTGTGTGTATGAGCAGAGGGGGTTGAAGGAATTTCCTGTACAGGTCCTTGCTTCAGGTCTCTGGGTTTGGAACATGGCCATGTTGTGAATTCAGGGGTCAATGCAGAGTTTATAATCTCACACTCCTCCTCTGTCTGTCTCCGGGTTTAGGTTACACACTTTAAAGCAAATGCCTCATCCTTTATTTCAACACAACTCAATCAAGCTGAGTCCTGAGGACGGGATTAACTAAAAACACACACACATACCTTCGCACACACACAGACACACACACACACACACACACACACACACACACACACATACACTGTCAAATTAATTTACAGGTTCAGTCACTTAGCAGCTACTAAACTGTGCTTCTGAACATGGAATAGATTTAAAGACCACATAATCATCATCATCATCATCATCAGTCCACTGTCTGCGTGTCTCAAATCACACCTTATTCACTGTATACACAACATCCTCATCATCAGTCCACTGTGGGCATGTCTCAAATCACACCTTATTCACTGTATACACAACATCCTCATCATCAGTCCACTGTGGGCATGTCTCAAATCACACCTTATTCACTGTATACGCCACATCATCATCATCATCATCAATCCACTGTGGGCGTGTCCCAAACCACACACACCTTATTCACTGTATACGCCACATCATCATCATCATCATCATCATCATCATCATCATCATCAATCCACTGTGGGCGTGTCCCAAACCACACACACCTTATTCACTGTATACGCCACATCATCATCATCATCATCAGTCCTCTGTAGGCATGTCCCAAACCACATGCACCTTATTCACTGTACAGGCCACATCATCATCATCATCATCATCATCATCATCATCATCATCATCATCATCATCATCATCAGTCCAGTGTGGGCATGTCCCAAACCACACACACCTTATTCACTGTATATGCCACATCATCATCATCATCATCATCATCATCAGTCCACTGTGGGCATGTCCCAAACCACACACCTTATTCACTGTATATGCCACATCATCATCATCATCGTCATCATCATCAGTCCACTGTGGGCATGTCCCAAACCACACACACCTTATTCACTGTATATGCCACATCATCATCATCATCATCATCATCATCATCAGTCCACTGTGGGCATGTCCCAAACCACAAGCACCGTATTCACTGTATATGCCTCATCATCATCAGTGCACTGTGGGCGTGTCCCAAATCACACCTTAATCACTGCATACGCCACATCATCATCATCATCGTCATCATCATCAGTCCACTGTGGACATGTCCCCAAATCACACACCTTATTCACTGTATACGCCACATCATCATCATCAGTCCACTGTGGGTGTGTCCCAAACCACACACACCTTATTCACTGTATATGCCACATCATCATCATCATCAGTCCACTGTGGGCATGTCCCAAACCACACACACCTTATTCACTGTATATGCCACATCATCATCATCATCATCATCATCAGTCCACTGTGGGCATGTCCCAAACCACAAGCACCATATTCACTGTATATGCCTCATCATCATCAGTGCACTGTGGGCGTGTCCCAAATCACACCTTAATCACTGCATACGCCACATCATCATCATAATCAGTCCACTGTGGACATGTCCCAAAATCACACACCTTATTCACTGTATACGCCACATCATCATCATCAGTCCACTGTGGGTGTGTCCCAAACCACACACACCTTATTCACTGTATATGCCACATCATCATCATCATCATCATCATCAGTCCACTGTGGGCATGTCCCAAACCACACACCTTATTCACTGTATATGCCACATCATCATCATCATCATCATCATCATCATCAGTCCACTGTGGGTGTGTCCCAAACCACACACACCTTATTCACTGTATATGCCACATCATCATCATCATCAGTCCACTGTGGGCATGTCCCAAACCACTTACTATACAAGGCACATAAACGCCATTAAATTTTTTCTGCAACCCTGGACGAGGGGATTTTGCATGCAGCTGTGTTCATTTATTTACCGAGCTGAGTTTAGTCAATTAAATACAAAAAAAGTGCTAGTTATTCTAAACAACAACATTTTAACTACAACAAATTTACTGCATTCCTAAAAGGTCATATGACATCATAAGCATCATAAAAAATAATCGAATCAAGTATTTTATAAAACATCTGTTCCCCAGCAGACAACAAATGTGTGCTGTGAAGTATTTATTGTTGTTTGTGTTCTCTTTGAAGCTGTGGTGGTTGTTATGTGCTTTTTGCTAAATGAGGTTCATTTGGCCCATAATGAAAGCAGCAACAATAAAATCTGCACTGTGTGAGGACGGGGTAAAACACACACACGCTAACACATTACCATGTGCTAACACACTATAAAAATGCCTAATAGTGGATTGTAATGATCATACACTACCTTCACTCTTAAAGCTGTATGGAAATAACAATGCAAATACAACATGAGTATAATATGTACATTGTGAGTCTGATCTCCACTTCCAGAACATTATTTAGACTATGTTTTATGTGTTTACACTTCATGCATATGATTTACACTTTGTACATCTGATAGACTCTTCCAGAATGATTTACAGTTTGCATGTCTGATCTACATTTCTAGAACATGATTTATAATCTGTGCGTCTACTCTACACTTCTAGTCCACAATTTACACTTTGGGTTTCATCTACTTTTCCAGAACATTAGTCACACTTTTTGTGTTTGATCTCCACATCCAGAACATGATGTACACTTTGCCTGTCTGAGCTACACTTCCAGAATATTAGGTACAATTTGCAGGTCTAATATACACTTACAGAACATGATTTAGACTTTAGTTACAGTTCATGATTATGATTTACACTTTGCATACTCATAATGGTGGTCACACTCTTGACCTGATACTAACATACAGATTAAATATAGAGAATATAGTAACATTTCCGCAGTCTGAAGTTGTCTCAGACTGTCTCATTATACCATCTCTTTAAATTGCGTAACGACATTCTGTGATCATTCCATCAGAATCCTGTGAAAGTTTCATTAGTATGTGTTGCAGTGTGCGTTAAGGTTTTGAGTCCAGATGTTAATTACAATACAATTTTGCTAAAACTTACAGCTAATTAAGGAAGAGAGAAATGTGTGTGTGTGTGTGTGTGTGTGTGTGTGTGTGTGTGTGTGTGTGTGTGTGTGTGTGTGTGTGTGTGTGTGTGTGTGTGTGTGTGAGTGTGTGAGTGTGTGTGTTTGGTTTGGTGTTGGAATGAGCAGCTGAATCCAAAGAGTCTTTGTACCTTTATCACAGCCTGCTGAGTGACACGTACACACACAGGAATTGCAGGTGCAGGATGATGGAATGTGTTTGAAATGCTGTTCACCTGCTCAGACTGTGAGAACCTTAGAGACTCAGCTATGACCCCGGAAGGGATGAAAGGTCAAAGGCCACCTTCCTGCTCTCTCTCTTTCTCTTTTGTCCCTCTGCTGTGCTAATGCATTATATTTATATTATTCTTATTTAATTCGTACTAAAACCGCTTGATGGTGCTGTTCAAAAAACTAAAAACAACAAAAGTTGTAGATGCTGTGACCCGTTGTGTTGTTTATTGCTACTTTGTGCTTTTTTTTTTTTTTATTACTGCTGCTCTGAGCCAATAATTTTTTCTTCTTCTTGAAAATTCAAAACATCTAAGGTGTTTATGTTTATATATTTGTCTCATCGTTCTGGGCCTTTTAACTCACTTTCTGCAAGTTTTAACAGGTCAAAATAGGAGGAGAAGTAGCAAAAATGGCACTTAGATGGATGCAAGATATTGTAACTTTTGACCAAGAAGTGGCACTGTCACTAAATCTCTTGCATAGCCTCAGGGCATGGTCCTGATAATGCTTAACAAGATTTGTATCAGTGTGCAAGGCCATTGCTGAGATATAGTCTCACTTCCTGTTTGCTGGTTTCCCCATCAGATTGGTTGGCACATTACGGGCAAACTATTTGTCATATCAACATATCAACTTTTGATAATTTTTGTCCAAATGTGGTGTTGATTGGGCATTTGTAGTAGGAGTAGCAAAAACGCACACACACACACACATACATACATACATATATATATATACACACACACACACACACACACACATATATATATATATATATATATATATATATATATATATATATATATATATATATATATATATATATATATATATATATATATATATATATATATATATACACACATATATATATATATATACACACACACACATATATATATATATATATATATATATATATGTATGTGTGTGTATATATGTGTATTTACAAAATCTAAGAAGGTGGATAATCGCATTAGGCAGGAATTAATGTCATAGAGTGCAGCAAACTTGTTTCAACCCAGGGAATCCAGGCTTTTATATTTTAGACATATTGTTCTAAAGTTATGGCCATAAACCTACTTCCAAATTAGGCCTAAATTTGACCCGATGGTGGTGCTAGAGCGTTGGCAGCACTTGGCCCATATTTGGTCAGAATGTTCCTTAGACCCTTCCCAGTCAGTGCGCCAAATTTAACAACATTTTATGGGTCTATGGGCTGCCATAGATAACCTATCCATGATAATAATAATAAGAAGAGGAAGATGAAGAAGAAGAAAAAGAAGAAAAGAAGAAGAAGAAAGGTAGAATAACAAGAGGGTGCCTACGCACCTTCAGTGCTTGGCCCCCTAATAATAACAACCACAACAATAATAATAACATACAAACTTCTGTAAGGCAGTTGTATGAGTTCTAAATTTCAATAGATCCAAAAATATATGAATGATATAATTTACCACTATGATATAATTTATTTATATTAAATAAAATAAGAATTAACAGAGAATTAAATTTTAAAAGGACGCAAAACATAAAAAGAACATAACATGATAATGCAAAAGTAATGTGTAATAATGTGAGAAACAAAAAATCAAGCACTAGAAAGCTGATATTGCCAAATGATTTCTACAGTCATTCAAATTTTCACAACTGCACAAGTTTCTAAAACAAACAAACAAACAGAAAACCTTACACTTTGCAGCTAGTCTCTGGTCTGATGAGCTCTTTTAAATGCAGCTGTGATTGGAGGAAACAGAGCAGAGGATCTGCTGGAGAACTTGTTCATGTTCTTTGCACTATGGCCAGTTTATTTATTTATTTATTTATTTATTTATTTATTTATTTATTTATTTATTTATTTTACAGTTCTGCTACAAGCCCCCCCAAGTACTCAGTCCAGTCAACTGAAATACTTTACTGGGTCTGTATCTGGATTGCGTACTGTCAGTTGATGACCCTGCTTTATAGTCTCTCAAAACCTGCACCACCAGTTAGCACACCAGCAGATAATTGATCGATGTGTTCTATATATTGTAGTGGGATAAAGAAGACTTGGGGTGTTTTAAGTGTTACCTGTATTCTTGGTTCTTTTTGTTCTTAAGTGGTGTAGCAGAACACAATAACACAAGAATATAAACTGAGACGCAGAGTAGTGTAAAAGGGAAAAAGACTGCTTGCATGCATGTCGAGCAGTTGTGTTTTGTGTGTGTGTGTGTGTGTGTGTGTGGGGGGGGGGGGGGGGGGGGGGTGTTTAAAGGTAAAGCCCTAGATCTTTAATGCTACAAGAACATTCCTGTCCTGGTTGGAGTGTATCTATTCGTACTATATACTATTATATTTAAAGGACCCTGTCTGTGTGTGTGTGTGTGTGTGTGTGTGTGTGTGTGTGTGTGTGTGTGTGTGTGTAATGATGCACCAACATTCCTGTGCAGGTGACCGGGCTCACCTGAAGATCAGGTATCACCATGGCAACGCTTCACTGCTTTAGATCAACAGACCTGAATAAAACCTCTTAGTAAAAGATCAAGGAGAGAGAATCAAAGACAGAAAGAGTACAGATACAGAGAGACTGCAACACAGAGAAAAAAAGAGACAACAGAGAGAGAGAATGAGAGAGAAAGAAACAGAACTCAGGTTTGAGTGCAGTAGGATTTTTTGTACCCCTTTACTCAAATTCCTTCATTGCTGTCTCTCTTTCTCTGTCTGTGACAGGCCAGGACAGACAGAGAGTGATCAGGACAGAGAGACAGGTCAGAACACAGAGAGATTAATCAGGACACAGAGAAACAAGTCAGGATACAGAGAGACTGGTCAGGAGAGAGAGGCCGGGATACAGATAGACAGGTCGAGACACAGAGAGACAGGTTGGGATGCAGAGAAACAGGCCGGGACGCAGAGAGATTGATCGGGACGCAGAGAGACAGACCAGAACACAGAGAGACTGGTCGGGACACAGAGGGGACACAGAGAGACTGGCCAGGACACAGAGAGACTGGCCGGGACATAGAGAGACAGGCCGGGACATAGAGAGACAGGCCGGGATACAGAGGGACAGGCCGGGACACAGAGAGACAGGCCGGGACACAGAGAGACAGGCCAGGATACAGAGAGACTGATCAGGATAGATAGTGACAGATCAGGACATTGAGTGTATCATCTAGGGCATCCCAGGAGGCTATCAAATAATAAATGTAAGTTAAACTACATGTCAATGAAGTTAAATGTTACTGCAATTAGCGAGTTTGATAGCCCTGTAATGTCCAGTGTCCCTAAACAGCAGTTGACACAGCCAATGATTCTGTTATTTCATAAGCATTTGTTCTCTGATATAACCATGAGAGTGATTAGATAGCAAGCTGACATGAGCTACTTCTGTCCATAACAGTAGCTTGCAGAGTCTCATATCTACACTCATAGTTCAGAATTAACAGCTAAAAAAATGCAAAAACCTTGTACCTGCTGGATTGATACGATCTCCAAATTCTGAACTTAACTGAATTGAGAGACAGAGATGCCCACTGTGTACAGGAGTGTTTTGAAGGTTAGGGAAGATTTAATAATGTGTGCGTGCAGTGTGTGACTGCCCTCTGCTGTCTGGAAAAAGAACTGTCACTATACTACTGTCACAGGACAAGTCCTTGTAATTAAAGTATATTATTTAATGGTATTATTATTATTATTATTATTATTATTATTATTATTATTATTATTATTGTTGCAAAGTAATGCACAATATTTATCAACAGTGTCTTCTTATTCTTTTTCAGTCTGATTTTTATCTGCTAACTCTTGCCCAGATTTCAAGACACCAAGCCAATTCCAGAAAATTTGGTCTGATTGGGAATGGTGTGCTTTTATACAGATTTTTGATCAGATGTATGGTTACTTAACCACTTTTCTTTGTTACATAAACACAAGGTGATTTATCCATCCCAATATTGAAGTAAGAAGTGAGACTACTGTGCCAGATCTCCTTTAATATTAATGCCAGACAATAGCTCATATTGTGAGTGAATGCTGTAAGACGTAGTCGTGGTGGATGTCAGTTGCTGTGATTGGTTAAACTTGCCTTTTTTCAGTTATACATAGTACCAATAAAAACCTAATGACATATCTAGCTTAGTGTACATATTTGGTAGATTACACACACAGCAGTTATTGGATGTCTTCATGGAGGAATTCTTCGAAACGAGGAGCTGTTCTAATGTCGGAAGGTTTTTAGCTGTGTAGAATGGCACAAGACGTGCATTTATTTATTTATTTATTTTACAATATGCACATATGCGATGCTCTAAATATAATCATTGTTACGTTTCGAGACTTGAACGGAAGCAAGTGCAGATAAATGTCTTTATTGCTCACACAAAGTCAATAAACAGGAAACGCAGTCTTAAACATGAAGTGGGATTCAAGCCCAAAACAGGAAACTGGATTCAAGGCATGAAACAAACACAGGACATGAGAACACTACCGCTTTAGAATCAAGCTAGCTAACACATACATCTCTGTAGATTAGTTTTGTGAAATGTATTTACATATATAATACTGTGCGAAGTGCGCAGCAACACGAGGGGTTTAAATAACTGGCTCTCTGTGCACGTCGCATGCCGCAGCGCCATCTGCAGGTGAGATCGTGACAATCATGCCATCTAATCCAGTTACTGACTGTGTAATGTGTTCCCTGTTTTCATTTAGAGTCAGTGAGGTCTAGATTTAGCATTGCTAAAATTAGAACTTAACTGCTGCTGTACAAAGCATTACCCAAAAAAAACTATCGTGATTTTTAAAATGATTATTTAGTATTTGATGAATGCAATTTCACAAAATTTTTCTGTCAAAAAGCTGACTGGACCTTTACACCACTGTAATGCAGTACTGCCTCTGCTAACAAAGGCTTCAGCACCTTTCCAGTTTTGGGGTGGGAATGTAAAATGAAAAAACACATACACACTCCGGTAATCCATAATCTCTCTGATCTCTGCTGAGAAATAAATCTATAAATTACAAAATGGGGGATTATTGTCCTCGTAAAAATGTGTACTCCTTGTGAGTAAGGCTGTGTTTGGCCAGTGTCAGAAACTAGGAAACACCAAAAATTTATAAATTGCACTCGAATGGCCAACGAACTCATATTTACCAAGGGAAGACTCAGGATTCCAGATGATCTGAAATTCACCCACTTCCAGCATCTTCAATTTTCTGTGGTTTGATAAGTTGTAACAGACACTAATGCACCAGCAGTGACAAATAAGAAAAATAATATCAGAAACTATGAGTACAATAACAAAAATCTATTACTATTACTATTTCACATACTGCACTGCACTAAATTCAGTTAAGCATGAGTAATTATGTTCTCTATGTAATGAAACATGCTGTTAGTCAGTGTTCTTTAAGTACTGATGTTATTCATGATATGCTAGGAAAAGCAGATTGTGGAGTACTTTACCACAGTAATAACTGAGTGTTAAAGAAAATGCTCTGAAAGCTACTGAAATGGTAAGTTATTCATTTAAATTGTATTGTAAAACAATTTATTAATATAAAAGTAATATTATATAGTATAAATATCAGTGTAAAAGTTATTCATTAATATGACCTAATGCTAGTTTTCCCCTTTAATATTTCCATTTCCATTTAAAATCCCTTCACTTTTATTACTGTACACCAATATATTTTGCTGCCAAACATTTAAAGTAACTTCCCCAATAAAACCTGCAAATGTTTTTCAAAAAAATACAAAAAACTAAAATCTACTTAATTTTTGTCACGTAACAATGTCCTGATTTTCCTGTAAGAAACTTATGTGGCTTTAATGTAAGAAAATTTACATCAGTCCCAAGAAAGCTATTAGCACAGCTGAAACATGGGTGAATGTTTGGAGTTCTGCATCAGCTAAACAGGACTCTACGTTTATGACACCAATGTCTGTTTCTAAACACAGTTGCCGATACAACAAGAAACAGTTTTGTTACTATTGTGAAAAGTAATATTCAAAAATTTCCAGATACCTGGAATTTGTGCATAAAAATGAATCAGAGGTGGAAACAAATTTCAACTTTCCGAAGGTGAATGAGACTGTGAATAAAAAAAAAAGAAAGAAAATGTTTCCTCATAATGACAAAATTATATAAAAAAAAAGGGGTGTGGAGAGATTGTTGCAGATGATTTCAGACATTGTTCACACTGTCATGGTCTACAATCAAGAAAATCACTTGGAAGACATGTAAAAATCTGTCTGCAGAAACCCAAACAAGATATGTTAGTTGGAAAAGGTGCAAAAAGAAAAAAAAAAAAAGAGATCTGTTTCATAATTGTCTTCCATGTCCCCATAAAGTCAGTGAAGGCTTCTACTGGATAGTCTGAAATATGACACAGGATGAGATTTCAGCTTTCGTAAGACAGGACAAATACATAATCTTTTTTGGAGAACAAATGTACAACAGGCTAAAGTTAAATGCCTGAAAACGTGAGCATATAAGACAAAATTGAGAAAAATTGCACAATTTCTCTTAAAGGCCAAACAACTGACACCTCTCACATGGATGAGGGTCTTCAAACCTTGCAATTTTCCCTCATGCTGTGAAAGTTGTAGCAGGTTACAATGCAGAGACAAAAATATACGGAATACCCTCCTTGGCACTAAAGCTTGGCTACAGCTTAATGAAAATTGCTGGTTGCATGTAATATCTAATGCATTGAGTCTAATATCTTGACAAGAGTAAGTAGAAGAGCGCACATGAGACTATAAGAAACAAAGTAGAATGAAGTTGTCTCATCTTCAGCACTGAGAACTCTAACAGAGGCAAAGTGGAACAAACCACAGATTTTCCCCATTTTGAAATACAGCCCATTGAGGGACACATGATGAAATTCATTAGAACATGCCAGGAAAGAAAGAATATGTCTTTTGCCCCCTGTTGGAACCTGTGGTGCTTCAGAAATGAGAATGGATTGCGGTGACACTGTATATCAAAAATAGAATTACTGCATTGAAAAGGATACAGACTATGTAAAATAGTCATCTTGGCCAGCCTTAGATGAATTTCAGGTTTTTAGGAAAAGTGCATTATTTTTACAGTGTATATTCTTAACGATTATATAGAAAGATAGAGGATTTACTTTTATGTATACAGAAGTTAAAAACAAACGAGAAAGTCTGCCATTGCATTCGGAAAATATACATTCACAGATGGGTATAATACATCATTGTAATTACTTTTTCTGATAGCACAGTAATGTAATGTTATATTTTATTTGTATATAATCTGATTACAGTTACTCTTTATTCTCTCCATTTCAACAAGTAGTTTCACAGTAACTGGTCTCATAAACAGAAAACATATTACTCAAATTAACATTAACACATTAAGTAAATTCTGAAGATTAAAGAAAGATTTCTTAACTTATTGAATGTTATTAATTCATATTAACAGATTTAATTGACTGAATTCTAAAAAAATCTCCTGTTAGTCTCATATTCACTCACCATAAACAAAAGCATTTCTACTTCACCACTGAACATCAAACTGGTAATATAGAATATAAACTTTTTAAAATATTAACATTAACTGGATATGAAATATACATTCTACAAATATATTTTTCTGTGCAATATATACTTTTTTGTCAAATTTCAAAATATGGGCAAATGTGCCTAATATATTCTCCATTATAACATCGGTGTGCTTGTGCATATTCTTTATCTCTTGAAATCAAAAAGGCTGATAGACATTTTGATTGACACCTGATTTGAACTAACAGGAGCTTCCAAGCTGAAGGCATGTGCCTTCCCCCTTTCCTTCCTGAGAAGCTGGAGCATATTGCAACCGATTGTGTGGATGACTGGCACATCGTATAGCCAATGAAATTCTGAAAAATATGACACGCTTCTTTAAGGGTGAGTTTCAACACTTCAAAGTGTTTGTGTAAAGATACTGTTACCAGTGACCAGTGACTGTAACCAGTGGCAAATATCTAATTTATCTGCACATAAAAGCGTACAAAGGGATAAATTATGAATAAACAATTTGAGGATTGCTGGATATGTGATATGGAAGCTCTTGGTGTCAAGTTTCATTAGCGTTCAAAAGTAAGAGAAACATCAGGGAATGCCCATGTTTACAAAGGGTCCGTTGGAGTTTCCAAAAGGTGATTTTGGTAAAACGCATGGACAAAGCCATAGAAAAATGTGTAAAACATGTATTTTCGTTGGTACTGTTATAAAATTTTAACATGAACTAAGTAAGCTTCATGCTGAGGTGCAATTGTGTTTTAAAGCTAAAAGCTCCACGTTGTAGTCATCAACCCAAAACCTAGCTCTTATGATTTGACCGACCCATGTAGTCCCTACTCAACTTGACAAAAAGAGGTACTTAAACAAACAAAATAAAGTCAACAAGATATTTTAAAACACCATGCAAGAAAAAAACGGAAAAGACATACATTGTAGTTCAGCTCTACTTAGCCAAGTCGCCAAGATATTTTAAAACAACATGCAAAGAAAAAAACGGAACAGACGTACATTGTAGTTCAGCTCTATTTAGCGAGAAAGATCAAACATTAGAGGTTTTAATGCAGGCCACCCACCAAACAAGGAGACACTGGAAAACCTCTTACAAACATCGCTCCAACTGTTTTTCCACCAGAATTACATGTCAGGGAAAAGCGCGAACGCAGTCCCCCAGTATAAGAAATTGTGCAGTCGAGATTCCCACATTTGGGGAATTCGCAAAGGTCAGCACAGCCTGAGTGCAATGGTTGAGCCTCGCCTTGGGCGAGGCACCTACTTGATCATGGTATTGCCCCTGCCAGGTAAGTATGAGCCTTCCTGCCTGTCTGGGAAGTACCCTGCAAGGGTGTAGGCAGCCAGAGAAGGGTGCAGAAAGTCTTAGGACAGGGCCTTGCATAACCTCTGGCCCCTCCCCTTTTAAGTCAGCACAAGATACGAGAAGGTCCTGGCTGCAGCTTGCAGAACAGGGGACGGGAGCACAGTTTTTGCTGTGGCTACATGTGTCGCTCAGCCCGCAACAGGCCTCATCGGTTAGTGGTGCTGCAATCATGTTGAGGCCTACCCCTAATCCTAGCTCTTAGTTATTGACCGACCCGTGTAGTCCCTGCTCTACTTGACAAAAAGAGGTACTTAAACAAACAAAATAAAGTCAACAAGATATTTTAAAACACCATGCAAAGAAAAAAACGGAACAGACGTACATTGTAGTTCAGCTCTACTTAGCCAAGTCGCCAAGATATTTTAAAACAACATGCAAAGAAAAAAACGGAACAGACGTACATTGTAGTTCAGCTCTATTTAGGGAGAAAGATCAAACATTAGAGCTTATAATGCAGGCCACCCGCCAAACAAAGAGACACTGGAAAACCTCTTACAAACATCGCTCCAACTGTTGTTCCACCAGAATTACATGTCAGGGGAAAGCGCGAACGCAGTCCCCCAGTATAAGAAATTGTGCAGTCGAGATTCCCACATTTGGGGAATTCGCAAAGGTCAGCACAGCCTGAGTGCAATGGTTGAGCCTCGCCTTGGGCGAACCACCTACTTGATCATGGTATTGCCCCTGCCAGGTAAGTATGAGCCTTCCTGCCTGTCTGGGAAGTACCCTGCAAGGGTGTAGGCAGCCGGAGAAGGGTGCGGAAAGTCTTAGGACAGGGCCTTGCATAACCTCTGGCCCCTCCCCTTTTAAGTCAGCACAAGATACGAGAAGGTCCTGGCTGCAGCTTGCAGAACAGGGGACGGGAGCACAGTTTTTGCTGTGGCTACATGTGTCGCTCAGCCCGCAACAGGCCTCATCGGTTAGTGGTGCTGCAATCATGTTGAGGCCTACCCCTAATCCTAGCTCTTAGTTATTGACCGACCCGTGTAGTCCCTGCTCTACTTGACAAAAAGAGGTACTTAAACAAACAAAATAAAGTCAACAAGATATTTTAAAACACCATGCAAAGAAAAAAACGGAACAGACGTACATTGTAGTTCAGCTCTACTTAGCCAAGTCGCCAAGATATTTTAAAACAACATGCAAAGAAAAAAACGGAACAGACGTACATTGTAGTTCAGCCCTATTTAGCGAGAAAGATCAAACATTAGAGCTTATAATGCAGGCCACCCGCCAAACAAAGAGACACTGGAAAACCTCTTACAAACATCGCTCCAACTGTTGTTCCACCAGAATTACATGTCAGGGGAAAGCGCGAACGCAGTCCCCCAGTATAAGAAATTGTGCAGTCGAGATTCCCCCATTTGGGGAATTCGCAAAGGTCAGCACAGCCTGAGTGCAATGGTTGAGCCTCGCCTTGGGCGAACCACCTACTTGATCATGGTATTGCCCCTGCCAGGTAAGTATGAGCCTTCCTGCCTGTCTGGGAAGTACCCTGCAAGGGTGTAGGCAGCCGGAGAAGGGTGCGGAAAGTCTTAGGACAGGGCCTTGCATAACCTCTGGCCCCTCCCCTTTTAAGTCAGCACAAGATACGAGAAGGTCCTGGCTGCAGCTTGCAGAACAGGGGACGGGAGCACAGTTTTTGCTGTGGCTACATGTGTCGCTCAGCCCGCAACAGGCCTCATCGGTTAGTGGTGCTGCAATCATGTTGAGGCCTACCCCTAATCCTAGCTCTTAGTTATTGACCGACCCGTGTAGTCCCTGCTCTACTTGACAAAAAGAGGTACTTAAACAAACAAAATAAAGTCAACAAGATATTTTAAAACACCATGCAAAGAAAAAAACGGAACAGACGTACATTGTAGTTCAGCTCTACTTAGCCAAGTCGCCAAGATATTTTAAAACAACATGCAAAGAAAAAAACGGAACAGACGTACATTGTAGTTCAGCTCTACTTAGCCAAGTCTCCAAGATATTTTAAAACAACATGCAAAGAAAAAAACGGAACAGACGTACATTGTAGTTCAGCCCTATTTAGCGAGAAAGATCAAACATTAGAGCTTATAACGCAGGCCACCCGCCAAACAAAGAGACACTGGAAAACCTCTTACAAACATCGCTCCAACTGTTGTTCCACCAGAATTACATGTCAGGGGAAAGCGCGAACGCAGTCCCCCAGTATAAGAAATTGTGCAGTCGAGATTCCCACATTTGGGGAATTCGCAAAGGTCAGCACAGCCTGAGTGCAATGGTTGAGCCTCGCCTTGGGCGAACCACCTACTTGATCATGGTATTGCCCCTGCCAGGTAAGTATGAGCCTTCCTGCCTGTCTGGGAAGTACCCTGCAAGGGTGTAGGCAGCCGGAGAAGGGTGCGGAAAGTCTTAGGACAGGGCCTTGCATAACCTCTGGCCCCTCCCCTTTTAAGTCAGCACAAGATACGAGAAGGTCCTGGCTGCAGCTTGCAGAACAGGGGACGGGAGCACAGTTTTTGCTGTGGCTACATGTGTCGCTCAGCCCGCAACAGGCCTCATCGGTTAGTGGTGCTGCAATCATGTTGAGGCCTACCCCTAATCCTAGCTCTTAGTTATTGACCGACCCGTGTAGTCCCTGCTCTACTTGACAAAAAGAGGTACTTAAACAAACAAAATAAAGTCAACAAGATATTTTAAAACACCATGCAAAGAAAAAAAACGGAACAGACATACATTGTAGTTCAGCTCTACTTAGCCAAGTCGCCAAGATATTTTAAAACAACATGCAAAGAAAAAAACGGAACAGACGTACATTGTAGTTCAGCTCTACTTAGCCAAGTCGCCAAGATATTTTAAAACAACATGCAAAGAAAAAAACGGAACAGACGTACATTGTAGTTCAGCCCTATTTAGCGAGAAAGATCAAACATTAGAGCTTATAATGCAGGCCACCCGCCAAACAAAGAGACACTGGAAAACCTCTTACAAACATCGCTCCAACTGTTGTTCCACCAGAATTACATGTCAGGGGAAAGCGCGAACGCAGTCCCCCAGTATAAGAAATTGTGCAGTCGAGATTCCCACATTTGGGGAATTCGCAAAGGTCAGTACAGCCTGAGTGCAATGGTTGAGCCTCGCCTTGGGCGAACCACCTACTTGATCATGGTATTGCCCCTGCCAGGTAAGTATGAGCCTTCCTGCCTGTCTGGGAAGTACCCTGCAAGGGTGTAGGCAGCCGGAGAAGGGTGCGGAAAGTCTTAGGACAGGGCCTTGCATAACCTCTGGCCCCTCCCCTTTTAAGTCAGCACAAGATACGAGAAGGTCCTGGCTGCAGCTTGCAGAACAGGGGACGGGAGCACAGTTTTTGCTGTGGCTACATGTGTCGCTCAGCCCGCAACAGGCCTCATCGGTTAGTGGTGCTGCAATCATGTTGAGGCCTACCCCTAATCCTAGCTCTTAGTTATTGACCGACCCGTGTAGTCCCTGCTCTACTTGACAAAAAGAGGTACTTAAACAAACAAAATAAAGTCAACAAGATATTTTAAAACACCATGCAAAGAAAAAAACGGAACAGACATACATTGTAGTTCAGCTCTACTTAGCCAAGTCGCCAAGATATTTTAAAACAACATGCAAAGAAAAAAACGGAACAGACGTACATTGTAGTTCAGCTCTACTTAGCCAAGTCGCCAAGATATTTTAAAACAACATGCAAAGAAAAAAACGGAACAGACGTACATTGTAGTTCAGCTCTACTTAGCCAAGTCTCCAAGATATTTTAAAACAACATGCAAAGGAAAAAACGGAACAGACGTACATTGTAGTTCAGCCCTATTTAGCGAGAAAGATCAAACATTAGAGCTTATAACGCAGGCCACCCGCCAAACAAAGAGACACTGGAAAACCTCTTACAAACATCGCTCCAACTGTTGTTCCACCAGAATTACATGTCAGGGGAAAGCGCGAACGCAGTCCCCCAGTATAAGAAATTGTGCAGTCGAGATTCCCACATTTGGGGAATTCGCAAAGGTCAGCACAGCCTGAGTGCAATGGTTGAGCCTCGCCTTGGGCGAACCACCTACTTGATCATGGTATTGCCCCTGCCAGGTAAGTATGAGCCTTCCTGCCTGTCTGGGAAGTACCCTGCAAGGGTGTAGGCAGCCGGAGAAGGGTGCGGAAAGTCTTAGGACAGGGCCTTGCATAACCTCTGGCCCCTCCCCTTTTAAGTCAGCACAAGATACGAGAAGGTCCTGGCTGCAGCTTGCAGAACAGGGGACGGGAGCACAGTTTTTGCTGTGGCTACATGTGTCGCTCAGCCCGCAACAGGCCTCATCGGTTAGTGGTGCTGCAATCATGTTGAGGCCTACCCCTAATCCTAGCTCTTAGTTATTGACCGACCCGTGTAGTCCCTGCTCTACTTGACAAAAAGAGGTACTTAAACAAACAAAATAAAGTCAACAAGATATTTTAAAACACCATGCAAAGAAAAAAACGGAACAGACGTACATTGTAGTTCAGCTCTACTTAGCCAAGTCTCCAAGATATTTTAAAACAACATGCAAAGAAAAAAACGGAACAGACATACATTGTAGTTCAGCTCTACTTAGCCAAGTCTCCAAGATATTTTAAAACAACATGCAAAGAAAAAAACGGAACAGACGTACATTGTAGTTCAGCCCTATTTAGGGAGAAAGATCAAACATTAGAGCTTATAATGCAGGCCACCCGCCAAACAAAGAGACACTGGAAAACCTCTTACAAACATCGCTCCAACTGTTGTTCCACCAGAATTACATGTCAGGGGAAAGCGCGAACGCAGTCCCCCAGTATAAGAAATTGTGCAGTCGAGATTCCCACATTTGGGGAATTCGCAAAGGTCAGCACAGCCTGAGTGCAATGGTTGAGCCTCGCCTTGGGCGAACCACCTACTTGATCATGGTATTGCCCCTGCCAGGTAAGTATGAGCCTTCCTGCCTGTCTGGGAAGTACCCTGCAAGGGTGTAGGCAGCCGGAGAAGGGTGCGGAAAGTCTTAGGACAGGGCCTTGCATAACCTCTGGCCCCTCCCCTTTTAAGTCAGCACAAGATACGAGAAGGTCCTGGCTGCAGCTTGCAGAACAGGGGACGGGAGCACAGTTTTTGCTGTGGCTACATGTGTCGCTCAGCCCGCAACAGGCCTCATCGGTTAGTGGTGCTGCAATCATGTTGAGGCCTACCCCTAATCCTAGCTCTTAGTTATTGACCGACCCGTGTAGTCCCTGCTCTACTTGACAAAAAGAGGTACTTAAACAAACAAAATAAAGTCAACAAGATATTTTAAAACACCATGCAAAGAAAAAAACGGAACAGACGTACATTGTAGTTCAGCTCTACTTAGCCAAGTCTCCAAGATATTTTAAAACAACATGCAAAGAAAAAAACGGAACAGACATACATTGTAGTTCAGCTCTACTTAGCGGAGTCTCCAAGATATTTTAAAACAACATGCAAAGAAAAAAACGGAACAGACGTACATTGTAGTTCAGCCCTATTTAGGGAGAAAGATCAAACATTAGAGCTTATAATGCAGGCCACCCGCCAAACAAAGAGACACTGGAAAACCTCTTACAAACATCGCTCCAACTGTTGTTCCACCAGAATTACATGTCAGGGGAAAGCGCGAACGCAGTCCCCCAGTATAAGAAATTGTGCAGTCGAGATTCCCACATTTGGGGAATTTGCAAAGGTCAGCACAGCCTGAGTGCAATGGTTGAGCCTCGCCTTGGGCGAACCACCTACTTGATCATGGTATTGCCCCTGCCAGGTAAGTATGAGCCTTCCTGCCTGTCTGGGAAGTACCCTGCAAGGGTGTAGGCAGCCGGAGAAGGGTGCGGAAAGTCTTAGGACAGGGCCTTGCATAACCTCTGGCCCCTCCCCTTTTAAGTCAGCACAAGATACGAGAAGGTCCTGGCTGCAGCTTGCAGAACAGGGGACGGGAGCACAGTTTTTGCTGTGGCTACATGTGTCGCTCAGCCCGCAACAGGCCTCATCGGTTAGTGGTGCTGCAATCATGTTGAGGCCTACCCCTAATCCTAGCTCTTAGTTATTGACCGACCCGTGTAGTCCCTGCTCTACTTGACAAAAAGAGGTACTTAAACAAACAAAATAAAGTCAACAAGATATTTTAAAACACCATGCAAAGAAAAAAAACGGAACAGACATACATTGTAGTTCAGCTCTACTTAGCCAAGTCGCCAAGATATTTTAAAACAACATGCAAAGAAAAAAACGGAACAGACGTACATTGTAGTTCAGCTCTACTTAGCCAAGTCGCCAAGATATTTTAAAACAACATGCAAAGAAAAAAACGGAACAGACGTACATTGTAGTTCAGCCCTATTTAGCGAGAAAGATCAAACATTAGAGCTTATAATGCAGGCCACCCGCCAAACAAAGAGACACTGGAAAACCTCTTACAAACATCGCTCCAACTGTTGTTCCACCAGAATTACATGTCAGGGGAAAGCGCGAACGCAGTCCCCCAGTATAAGAAATTGTGCAGTCGAGATTCCCACATTTGGGGAATTCGCAAAGGTCAGTACAGCCTGAGTGCAATGGTTGAGCCTCGCCTTGGGCGAACCACCTACTTGATCATGGTATTGCCCCTGCCAGGTAAGTATGAGCCTTCCTGCCTGTCTGGGAAGTACCCTGCAAGGGTGTAGGCAGCCGGAGAAGGGTGCGGAAAGTCTTAGGACAGGGCCTTGCATAACCTCTGGCCCCTCCCCTTTTAAGTCAGCACAAGATACGAGAAGGTCCTGGCTGCAGCTTGCAGAACAGGGGACGGGAGCACAGTTTTTGCTGTGGCTACATGTGTCGCTCAGCCCGCAACAGGCCTCATCGGTTAGTGGTGCTGCAATCATGTTGAGGCCTACCCCTAATCCTAGCTCTTAGTTATTGACCGACCCGTGTAGTCCCTGCTCTACTTGACAAAAAGAGGTACTTAAACAAACAAAATAAAGTCAACAAGATATTTTAAAACACCATGCAAAGAAAAAAACGGAACAGACATACATTGTAGTTCAGCTCTACTTAGACAAGTCGCCAAGATATTTTAAAACAACATGCAAAGAAAAAAACGGAACAGACGTACATTGTAGTTCAGCTCTACTTAGCCAAGTCGCCAAGATATTTTAAAACAACATGCAAAGAAAAAAACGGAACAGACGTACATTGTAGTTCAGCTCTACTTAGCCAAGTCTCCAAGATATTTTAAAACAACATGCAAAGAAAAAAACGGAACAGACGTACATTGTAGTTCAGCCCTATTTAGTGAGAAAGATCAAACATTAGAGCTTATAATGCAGGCCACCCGCCAAACAAAGAGACACTGGAAAACCTCTTACAAACATCGCTCCAACTGTTGTTCCACCAGAATTACATGTCAGGGGAAAGCGCGAACGCAGTCCCCCAGTATAAGAAATTGTGCAGTCGAGATTCCCACATTTGGGGAATTCGCAAAGGTCAGCACAGCCTGAGTGCAATGGTTGAGCCTCGCCTTGGGCGAACCACCTACTTGATCATGGTATTGCCCCTGCCAGGTAAGTATGAGCCTTCCTGCCTGTCTGGGAAGTACCCTGCAAGGGTGTAGGCAGCCGGAGAAGGGTGCGGAAAGTCTTAGGACAGGGCCTTGCATAACCTCTGGCCCCTCCCCTTTTAAGTCAGCACAAGATACGAGAAGGTCCTGGCTGCAGCTTGCAGAACAGGGGACGGGAGCACAGTTTTTGCTGTGGCTACATGTGTCGCTCAGCCCGCAACAGGCCTCATCGGTTAGTGGTGCTGCAATCATGTTGAGGCCTACCCCTAATCCTAGCTCTTAGTTATTGACCGACCCGTGTAGTCCCTGCTCTACTTGACAAAAAGAGGTACTTAAACAAACAAAATAAAGTCAACAAGATATTTTAAAACACCATGCAAAGAAAAAAAACGGAACAGACATACATTGTAGTTCAGCTCTACTTAGCCAAGTCGCCAAGATATTTTAAAACAACATGCAAAGAAAAAAACGGAACAGACGTACATTGTAGTTCAGCTCTACTTAGCCAAGTCGCCAAGATATTTTAAAACAACATGCAAAGAAAAAAACGGAACAGACGTACATTGTAGTTCAGCCCTATTTAGCGAGAAAGATCAAACATTAGAGCTTATAATGCAGGCCACCCGCCAAACAAAGAGACACTGGAAAACCTCTTACAAACATCGCTCCAACTGTTGTTCCACCAGAATTACATGTCAGGGGAAAGCGCGAACGCAGTCCCCCAGTATAAGAAATTGTGCAGTCGAGATTCCCACATTTGGGGAATTCGCAAAGGTCAGTACAGCCTGAGTGCAATGGTTGAGCCTCGCCTTGGGCGAACCACCTACTTGATCATGGTATTGCCCCTGCCAGGTAAGTATGAGCCTTCCTGCCTGTCTGGGAAGTACCCTGCAAGGGTGTAGGCAGCCGGAGAAGGGTGCGGAAAGTCTTAGGACAGGGCCTTGCATAACCTCTGGCCCCTCCCCTTTTAAGTCAGCACAAGATACGAGAAGGTCCTGGCTGCAGCTTGCAGAACAGGGGACGGGAGCACAGTTTTTGCTGTGGCTACATGTGTCGCTCAGCCCGCAACAGGCCTCATCGGTTAGTGGTGCTGCAATCATGTTGAGGCCTACCCCTAATCCTAGCTCTTAGTTATTGACCGACCCGTGTAGTCCCTGCTCTACTTGACAAAAAGAGGTACTTAAACAAACAAAATAAAGTCAACAAGATATTTTAAAACACCATGCAAAGAAAAAAACGGAACAGACATACATTGTAGTTCAGCTCTACTTAGCCAAGTCGCCAAGATATTTTAAAACAACATGCAAAGAAAAAAACGGAACAGACGTACATTGTAGTTCAGCTCTACTTAGCCAAGTCGCCAAGATATTTTAAAACAACATGCAAAGAAAAAAACGGAACAGACGTACATTGTAGTTCAGCTCTACTTAGCCAAGTCTCCAAGATATTTTAAAACAACATGCAAAGGAAAAAACGGAACAGACGTACATTGTAGTTCAGCCCTATTTAGCGAGAAAGATCAAACATTAGAGCTTATAACGCAGGCCACCCGCCAAACAAAGAGACACTGGAAAACCTCTTACAAACATCGCTCCAACTGTTGTTCCACCAGAATTACATGTCAGGGGAAAGCGCGAACGCAGTCCCCCAGTATAAGAAATTGTGCAGTCGAGATTCCCACATTTGGGGAATTCGCAAAGGTCAGCACAGCCTGAGTGCAATGGTTGAGCCTCGCCTTGGGCGAACCACCTACTTGATCATGGTATTGCCCCTGCCAGGTAAGTATGAGCCTTCCTGCCTGTCTGGGAAGTACCCTGCAAGGGTGTAGGCAGCCGGAGAAGGGTGCGGAAAGTCTTAGGACAGGGCCTTGCATAACCTCTGGCCCCTCCCCTTTTAAGTCAGCACAAGATACGAGAAGGTCCTGGCTGCAGCTTGCAGAACAGGGGACGGGAGCACAGTTTTTGCTGTGGCTACATGTGTCGCTCAGCCCGCAACAGGCCTCATCGGTTAGTGGTGCTGCAATCATGTTGAGGCCTACCCCTAATCCTAGCTCTTAGTTATTGACCGACCCGTGTAGTCCCTGCTCTACTTGACAAAAAGAGGTACTTAAACAAACAAAATAAAGTCAACAAGATATTTTAAAACACCATGCAAAGAAAAAAAACGGAACAGACATACATTGTAGTTCAGCTCTACTTAGCCAAGTCGCCAAGATATTTTAAAACAACATGCAAAGAAAAAAACGGAACAGACGTACATTGTAGTTCAGCTCTACTTAGCCAAGTCGCCAAGATATTTTAAAACAACATGCAAAGAAAAAAACGGAACAGACGTACATTGTAGTTCAGCCCTATTTAGCGAGAAAGATCAAACATTAGAGCTTATAATGCAGGCCACCCGCCAAACAAAGAGACACTGGAAAACCTCTTACAAACATCGCTCCAACTGTTGTTCCACCAGAATTACATGTCAGGGGAAAGCGCGAACGCAGTCCCCCAGTATAAGAAATTGTGCAGTCGAGATTCCCACATTTGGGGAATTCGCAAAGGTCAGTACAGCCTGAGTGCAATGGTTGAGCCTCGCCTTGGGCGAACCACCTACTTGATCATGGTATTGCCCCTGCCAGGTAAGTATGAGCCTTCCTGCCTGTCTGGGAAGTACCCTGCAAGGGTGTAGGCAGCCGGAGAAGGGTGCGGAAAGTCTTAGGACAGGGCCTTGCATAACCTCTGGCCCCTCCCCTTTTAAGTCAGCACAAGATACGAGAAGGTCCTGGCTGCAGCTTGCAGAACAGGGGACGGGAGCACAGTTTTTGCTGTGGCTACATGTGTCGCTCAGCCCGCAACAGGCCTCATCGGTTAGTGGTGCTGCAATCATGTTGAGGCCTACCCCTAATCCTAGCTCTTAGTTATTGACCGACCCGTGTAGTCCCTGCTCTACTTGACAAAAAGAGGTACTTAAACAAACAAAATAAAGTCAACAAGATATTTTAAAACACCATGCAAAGAAAAAAACGGAACAGACGTACATTGTAGTTCAGCTCTACTTAGCCAAGTCGCCAAGATATTTTAAAACAACATGCAAAGAAAAAAACGGAACAGACGTACATTGTAGTTCAGCTCTACTTAGCCAAGTCGCCAAGATATTTTAAAACAACATGCAAAGAAAAAAACGGAACAGACGTACATTGTAGTTCAGCTCTACTTAGCCAAGTCTCCAAGATATTTTAAAACAACATGCAAAGAAAAAAACGGAACAGACGTACATTGTAGTTCAGCCCTATTTAGCGAGAAAGATCAAACATTAGAGCTTATAACGCAGGCCACCCGCCAAACAAAGAGACACTGGAAAACCTCTTACAAACATCGCTCCAACTGTTGTTCCACCAGAATTACATGTCAGGGGAAAGCGCGAACGCAGTCCCCCAGTATAAGAAATTGTGCAGTCGAGATTCCCACATTTGGGGAATTCGCAAAGGTCAGCACAGCCTGAGTGCAATGGTTGAGCCTCGCCTTGGGCGAACCACCTACTTGATCATGGTATTGCCCCTGCCAGGTAAGTATGAGCCTTCCTGCCTGTCTGGGAAGTACCCTGCAAGGGTGTAGGCAGCCGGAGAAGGGTGCGGAAAGTCTTAGGACAGGGCCTTGCATAACCTCTGGCCCCTCCCCTTTTAAGTCAGCACAAGATACGAGAAGGTCCTGGCTGCAGCTTGCAGAACAGGGGACGGGAGCACAGTTTTTGCTGTGGCTACATGTGTCGCTCAGCCCGCAACAGGCCTCATCGGTTAGTGGTGCTGCAATCATGTTGAGGCCTACCCCTAATCCTAGCTCTTAGTTATTGACCGACCCGTGTAGTCCCTGCTCTACTTGACAAAAAGAGGTACTTAAACAAACAAAATAAAGTCAACAAGATATTTTAAAACACCATGCAAAGAAAAAAAACGGAACAGACATACATTGTAGTTCAGCTCTACTTAGCCAAGTCGCCAAGATATTTTAAAACAACATGCAAAGAAAAAAACGGAACAGACGTACATTGTAGTTCAGCTCTACTTAGCCAAGTCGCCAAGATATTTTAAAACAACATGCAAAGAAAAAAACGGAACAGACGTACATTGTAGTTCAGCCCTATTTAGCGAGAAAGATCAAACATTAGAGCTTATAATGCAGGCCACCCGCCAAACAAAGAGACACTGGAAAACCTCTTACAAACATCGCTCCAACTGTTGTTCCACCAGAATTACATGTCAGGGGAAAGCGCGAACGCAGTCCCCCAGTATAAGAAATTGTGCAGTCGAGATTCCCACATTTGGGGAATTCGCAAAGGTCAGTACAGCCTGAGTGCAATGGTTGAGCCTCGCCTTGGGCGAACCACCTACTTGATCATGGTATTGCCCCTGCCAGGTAAGTATGAGCCTTCCTGCCTGTCTGGGAAGTACCCTGCAAGGGTGTAGGCAGCCGGAGAAGGGTGCGGAAAGTCTTAGGACAGGGCCTTGCATAACCTCTGGCCCCTCCCCTTTTAAGTCAGCACAAGATACGAGAAGGTCCTGGCTGCAGCTTGCAGAACAGGGGACGGGAGCACAGTTTTTGCTGTGGCTACATGTGTCGCTCAGCCCGCAACAGGCCTCATCGGTTAGTGGTGCTGCAATCATGTTGAGGCCTACCCCTAATCCTAGCTCTTAGTTATTGACCGACCCGTGTAGTCCCTGCTCTACTTGACAAAAAGAGGTACTTAAACAAACAAAATAAAGTCAACAAGATATTTTAAAACACCATGCAAAGAAAAAAACGGAACAGACGTACATTGTAGTTCAGCTCTACTTAGCCAAGTCGCCAAGATATTTTAAAACAACATGCAAAGAAAAAAACGGAACAGACGTACATTGTAGTTCAGCCCTATTTAGCGAGAAAGATCAAACATTAGAGCTTATAATGCAGGCCACCTGCCAAACAAAGAGACACTGGAAAACCTCTTACAAACATCGCTCCAACTGTTGTTCCACCAGAATTACATGTCAGGGGAAAGCGCGAACGCAGTCCCCCAGTATAAGAAATTGTGCAGTCGAGATTCCCACATTTGGGGAATTCGCAAAGGTCAGCACAGCCTGAGTGCAATGGTTGAGCCTCGCCTTGGGCGAACCACCTACTTGATCATGGTATTGCCCCTGCCAGGTAAGTATGAGCCTTCCTGCCTGTCTGGGAAGTACCCTGCAAGTGTGTAGGCAGCCGGAGAAGGGTGCGGAAAGTCTTAGGACAGGGCCTTGCATAACCTCTGGCCCCTCCCCTTTTAAGTCAGCACAAGATACGAGAAGGTCCTGGCTGCAGCTTGCAGAACAGGGGACGGGAGCACAGTTTTTGCTGTGGCTACATGTGTCGCTCAGCCCGCAACAGGCCTCATCGGTTAGTGGTGCTGCAATCATGTTGAGGCCTACCCCTAATCCTAGCTCTTAGTTATTGACCGACCCGTGTAGTCCCTGCTCTACTTGACAAAAAGAGGTACTTAAACAAACAAAATAAAGTCAACAAGATATTTTAAAACACCATGCAAAGAAAAAAAACGGAACAGACATACATTGTAGTTCAGCTCTACTTAGCCAAGTCGCCAAGATATTTTAAAACAACATGCAAAGAAAAAAACGGAACAGACGTACATTGTAGTTCAGCTCTACTTAGCCAAGTCGCCAAGATATTTTAAAACAACATGCAAAGAAAAAAACGGAACAGACGTACATTGTAGTTCAGCCCTATTTAGCGAGAAAGATCAAACATTAGAGCTTATAACGCAGGCCACCCGCCAAACAAAGAGACACTGGAAAACCTCTTACAAACATCGCTCCAACTGTTGTTCCACCAGAATTACATGTCAGGGGAAAGCGCGAACGCAGTCCCCCAGTATAAGAAATTGTGCAGTCGAGATTCCCACATTTGGGGAATTCGCAAAGGTCAGCACAGCCTGAGTGCAATGGTTGAGCCTCGCCTTGGGCGAACCACCTACTTGATCATGGTATTGCCCCTGCCAGGTAAGTATGAGCCTTCCTGCCTGTCTGGGAAGTACCCTGCAAGGGTGTAGGCAGCCGGAGAAGGGTGCGGAAAGTCTTAGGACAGGGCCTTGCATAACCTCTGGCCCCTCCCCTTTTAAGTCAGCACAAGATACGAGAAGGTCCTGGCTGCAGCTTGCAGAACAGGGGACGGGAGCACAGTTTTTGCTGTGGCTACATGTGTCGCTCAGCCCGCAACAGGCCTCATCGGTTAGTGGTGCTGCAATCATGTTGAGGCCTACCCCTAATCCTAGCTCTTAGTTATTGACCGACCCGTGTAGTCCCTGCTCTACTTGACAAAAAGAGGTACTTAAACAAACAAAATAAAGTCAACAAGATATTTTAAAACACCATGCAAAGAAAAAAACGGAACAGACGTACATTGTAGTTCAGCTCTACTTAGCCAAGTCGCCAAGATATTTTAAAACAACATGCAAAGAAAAAAACGGAACAGACGTACATTGTAGTTCAGCTCTACTTAGCCAAGTCGCCAAGATATTTTAAAACAACATGCAAAGAAAAAAACGGAACAGACGTACATTGTAGTTCAGCTCTACTTAGCCAAGTCTCCAAGATATTTTAAAACAACATGCAAAGAAAAAAACGGAACAGACGTACATTGTAGTTCAGCCCTATTTAGCGAGAAAGATCAAACATTAGAGCTTATAACGCAGGCCACCCGCCAAACAAAGAGACACTGGAAAACCTCTTACAAACATCGCTCCAACTGTTGTTCCACCAGAATTACATGTCAGGGGAAAGCGCGAACGCAGTCCCCCAGTATAAGAAATTGTGCAGTCGAGATTCCCACATTTGGGGAATTCGCAAAGGTCAGCACAGCCTGAGTGCAATGGTTGAGCCTCGCCTTGGGCGAACCACCTACTTGATCATGGTATTGCCCCTGCCAGGTAAGTATGAGCCTTCCTGCCTGTCTGGGAAGTACCCTGCAAGGGTGTAGGCAGCCGGAGAAGGGTGCGGAAAGTCTTAGGACAGGGCCTTGCATAACCTCTGGCCCCTCCCCTTTTAAGTCAGCACAAGATACGAGAAGGTCCTGGCTGCAGCTTGCAGAACAGGGGACGGGAGCACAGTTTTTGCTGTGGCTACATGTGTCGCTCAGCCCGCAACAGGCCTCATCGGTTAGTGGTGCTGCAATCATGTTGAGGCCTACCCCTAATCCTAGCTCTTAGTTATTGACCGACCCGTGTAGTCCCTGCTCTGCTTGACAAAAAGAGGTACTTAAACAAACAAAATAAAGTCAACAAGATATTTTAAAACACCATGCAAAGAAAAAAACGGAACATACATACATTGTAGTTCAGCTCTACTTAGCCAAGTCGCCAAGATATTTTAAAACAACATGCAAAGAAAAAAACGGAACAGACGTACATTGTAGTTCAGCCCTATTTAGCGAGAAAGATCAAACATTAGAGCTTATAATGCAGGCCACCCGCCAAACAAAGAGACACTGGAAAACCTCTTACAAACATCGCTCCAACTGTTGTTCCACCAGAATTACATGTCAGGGGAAAGCGCGAACGCAGTGCCCCACTATAAGAAATTGTGCAGTCGAGATTCCCACATTTGGGGAATTCGCAAAGGTCAGCACAGCCTGAGTGCAATGGTTGAGCCTCGCCTTGGGCGAACCACCTACTTGATCATGGTATTGCCCCTGCCAGGTAAGTATGAGCCTTCCTGCCTGTCTGGGAAGTACCCTGCAAGGGTGTAGGCAGCCGGAGAAGGGTGCGGAAAGTCTTAGGACAGGGCCTTGCATAACCTCTGGCCCCTCCCCTTTTAAGTCAGCACAAGATACGAGAAGGTCCTGGCTGCAGCTTGCAGAACAGGGGACGGGAGCACAGTTTTTGCTGTGGCTACATGTGTCGCTCAGCCCGCAACAGGCCTCATCGGTTAGTGGTGCTGCAATCATGTTGAGGCCTACCCCTAATCCTAGCTCTTAGTTATTGACCGACCCGTGTAGTCCCTGCTCTACTTGACAAAAAGAGGTACTTAAACAAACAAAATAAAGTCAACAAGATATTTTAAAACACCATGCAAAGAAAAAAACGGAACAGACGTACATTGTAGTTCAGCTCTACTTAGCCAAGTCGCCAAGATATTTTAAAATAACATGCAAAGAAAAAAACGGAACAGACGTACATTGTAGTTCAGCTCTATTTAGGGAGAAAGATCAAACATTAGAGCTTATAATGCAGGCCACCCGCCAAACAAAGAGACACTGGAAAACCTCTTACAAACATCGCTCCAACTGTTGTTCCACCAGAATTACATGTCAGGGGAAAGCGCGAACGCAGTCCCCCAGTATAAGAAATTGTGCAGTCGAGATTCCCACATTTGGGGAATTCGCAAAGGTCAGCACAGCCTGAGTGCAATGGTTGAGCCTCGCCTTGGGCGAACCACCTACTTGATCATGGTATTGCCCCTGCCAGGTAAGTATGAGCCTTCCTGCCTGTCTGGGAAGTACCCTACAAGGGTGTAGGCAGCCGGAGAAGGGTGCGGAAAGTCTTAGGACAGGGCCTTGCATAACCTCTGGCCCCTCCCCTTTTAAGTCAGCACAAGATACGAGAAGGTCCTGGCTGCAGCTTGCAGAACAGGGGACGGGAGCACAGTTTTTGCTGTGGCTACATGTGTCGCTCAGCCCGCAACAGGCCTCATCGGTTAGTGGTGCTGCAATCATGTTGAGGCCTACCCCTAATCCTAGCTCTTAGTTATTGACCGACCCGTGTAGTCCCTGCTCTACTTGACAAAAAGAGGTACTTAAACAAACAAAATAAAGTCAACAAGATATTTTAAAACACCATGCAAAGAAAAAAACGGAACAGACATACATTGTAGTTCAGCTCTACTTAGCCAAGTCTCCAAGATATTTTAAAACAACATGCAAAGAAAAAAACGGAACAGACGTACATTGTAGTTCAGCCCTATTTAGCGAGAAAGATCAAACATTAGAGCTTATAATGCAGGCCACCCGCCAAACAAAGAGACACTGGAAAACCTCTTACAAACATCGCTCCAACTGTTGTTCCACCAGAATTACATGTCAGGGGAAAGCGCAAACGCAGTCCCCCAGTATAAGAAATTGTGCAGTCGAGATTCCCACATTTGGGGAATTCGCAAAGGTCAGCACAGCCTGAGTGCAATGGTTGAGCCTCGCCTTGGGCGAACCACCTACTTGATCATGGTATTGCCCCTGCCAGGTAAGTATGAGCCTTCCTGCCTGTCTGGGAAGTACCCTGCAAGGGTGTAGGCAGCCGGAGAAGGGTGCAGAAAGTCTTAGGACAGGGCCTTGCATAACCTCTGGCCCCTCCCCTTTTAAGTCAACACAAGATACGAGAAGGTCCTGGCTGCAGCTTGCAGAACAGGGGACGGGAGCACAGTTTTTGCTGTGGCTACATGTGTCGCTCAGCCCGCAACAGGCCTCATCGGTTAGTGGTGCTGCAATCATGTTGAGGCCTACCCCTAATGCTAGCTCTTAGTTATTGACCGACCCGTGTAGTCCCTGCTCTACTTGACAAAAAGAGGTACTTAAACAAACAAAATAAAGTCAACAAGATATTTTAAAACACCATGCAAAGAAAAAAACGGAACAGACATACATTGTAGTTCAGCTCTACTTAGCCAAGTCGCCAAGATATTTTAAAACAACATGCAAAGAAAAAAACGGAACAGACGTACATTGTAGTTCAGCTCTACTTAGCCAAGTCTCCAAGATATTTTAAAACAACATGCAAAGAAAAAAACGGAACAGACGTACATTGTAGTTCAGCCCTATTTAGCGAGAAAGATCAAACATTAGAGCTTATAATGCAGGCCACCCTCCAAACAAAGAGACACTGGAAAACCTCTTACAAACATCGCTCCAACTGTTGTTCCATCAGAATTACATGTCAGGGGAAAGCGCGAACGCAGTCCCCCAGTATAAGAAATTGTGCAGTCGAGATTCCCACATTTGGGGAATTCGCAAAGGTCAGCACAGCCTGAGTGCAATGGTTGAGCCTCGCCTTGGGCGAACCACCTACTTGATCATGGTATTGCCCCTGCCAGGTAAGTATGAGCCTTCCTGCCTGTCTGGGAAGTACCCTGCAAGGGTGTAGGCAGCCGGAGAAGGGTGCGGAAAGTCTTAGGACAGGGCCTTGCATAACCTCTGGCCCCTCCCCTTTTAAGTCAGCACAAGATACGAGAAGGTCCTGGCTGCAGCTTGCAGAACAGGGGACGGGAGCACAGTTTTTGCTGTGGCTACATGTGTCGCTCAGCCCGCAACAGGCCTCATCGGTTAGTGGTGCTGCAATCATGTTGAGGCCTACCCCTAATGCTAGCTCTTAGTTATTGACCGACCCGTGTAGTCCCTGCTCTACTTGACAAAAAGAGGTACTTAAACAAACAAAATAAAGTCAACAAGATATTTTAAAACACCATGCAAAGAAAAAAACGGAACAGACATACATTGTAGTTCAGCTCTACTTAGCCAAGTCGCCAAGATATTTTAAAACAACATGCAAAGAAAAAAACGGAACAGACGTACATTGTAGTTCAGCTCTACTTAGCCAAGTCTCCAAGATATTTTAAAACAACATGCAAAGAAAAAAACGGAACAGACGTACATTGTAGTTCAGCCCTATTTAGCGAGAAAGATCAAACATTAGAGCTTATAATGCAGGCCACCCTCCAAACAAAGAGACACTGGAAAACCTCTTACAAACATCGCTCCAACTGTTGTTCCATCAGAATTACATGTCAGGGGAAAGCGCGAACGCAGTCCCCCAGTATAAGAAATTGTGCAGTCGAGATTCCCACATTTGGGGAATTCGCAAAGGTCAGCACAGCCTGAGTGCAATGGTTGAGCCTCGCCTTGGGCGAACCACCTACTTGATCATGGTATTGCCCCTGCCAGGTAAGTATGAGCCTTCCTGCCTGTCTGGGAAGTACCCTGCAAGGGTGTAGGCAGCCGGAGAAGGGTGCGGAAAGTCTTAGGACAGGGCCTTGCATAACCTCTGGCCCCTCCCCTTTTAAGTCAGCACAAGATACGAGAAGGTCCTGGCTGCAGCTTGCAGAACAGGGGACGGGAGCACAGTTTTTGCTGTGGCTACATGTGTCGCTCAGCCCGCAACAGGCCTCATCGGTTAGTGGTGCTGCAATCATGTTGAGGCCTACCCCTAATGCTAGCTCTTAGTTATTGACCGACCCGTGTAGTCCCTGCTCTACTTGACAAAAAGAGGTACTTAAACAAACAAAATAAAGTCAACAAGATATTTTAAAACACCATGCAAAGAAAAAAACGGAACAGACATACATTGTAGTTCAGCCCTATTTAGCGAGAAAGATCAAACATTAGAGCTTATAACGCAGGCCACCCGCCAAACAAAGAGACACTAGAAAACCTCTTACAAACATCGCTCCAACTGTTGTTCCACCAGAATTACATGTCAGGGGAAAGCGCGAACGCAGTCCCCCAGTATAAGAAATTGTGCAGTCGAGATTCCCACATTTGGGGAATTCGCAAAGGTCAGCACAGCCTGAGTGCATTGGTTGAGCCTCGCCTTGGGCGAACCACCTACTTGATCATGGTATTGCCCCTGCCAGGTAAGTATGAGCCTTCCTGCCTGTCTGGGAAGTACCCTGCAAGGGTGTAGGCAGCCGGAGAAGGGTGCGGGAAGTCTTAGGACAGGGCCTTGCATAACCTCTGGCCCCTCCCCTTTTAAGTCAGCACAAGATACGAGAAGGTCCTGGCTGCAGCTTGCAGAACAGGGGACGGGAGCACAGTTTTTGCTGTGGCTACATGTGTCGCTCAGCCCGCAACAGGCCTCATCGGTTAGTGGTGCTGCAATCATGTTGAGGCCTACCCCTAATCCTAGCTCTTAGTTATTGACCGACCCGTGTAGTCCCTGCTCTACTTGACAAAAAGAGGTACTTAAACAAACAAAATAAAGTCAACAAGATATTTTAAAACACCATGCAAAGAAAAAAACGGAACAGACATACATTGTAGTTCAGCTCTACTTAGCCAAGTCTCCAAGATATTTTAAAACAACATGCAAAGAAAAAAACGGAACAGACGTACATTGTAGTTCAGCTCTACTTAGCCAAGTCGCCAAGATATTTTAAAACAACATGCAAAGAAAAAAACGGAACAGACGTACATTGTAGTTCAGCCCTATTTAGCGAGAAAGATCAAACATTAGAGCTTATAATGCAGGCCACCCGCCAAACAAAGAGACACTGGAAAACCTCTTACAAACATCGCTCCAACTGTTGTTCCACCAGAATTACATGTCAGGGGAAAGCGCGAACGCAGTCCCCCAGTATAAGAAATTGTGCAGTCGAGATTCCCACATTTGGGGAATTCGCAAAGGTCAGCACAGCCTGAGTGCAACGGTTGAGCCTCGCCTTGGGCGAACCACCTACTTGATCATGGTATTGCCCCTGCCAGGTAAGTATGAGCCTTCCTGCCTGTCTGGGAAGTACCCTGCAAGGGTGTAGGCAGCCGGAGAAGGGTGCGGAAAGTCTTAGGACAGGGCCTTGCATAACCTCTGGCCCCTCCCCTTTTAAGTCAGCACAAGATACGAGAAGGTCCTGGCTGCAGCTTGCAGAACAGGGGACGGGAGCACAGTTTTTGCTGTGGCTACATGTGTCGCTCAGCCCGCAACAGGCCTCATCGGTTAGTGGTGCTGCAATCATGTTGAGGCCTACCCCTAATCCTAGCTCTTAGTTATTGACCGACCCGTGTAGTCCCTGCTCTACTTGACAAAAAGAGGTACTTAAACAAACAAAATAAAGTCAACAAGATATTTTAAAACTCCATGCAAAGAAAAAAACGGAACAGACATACATTGTAGTTCAGCTCTACTTAGCCAAGTCGCCAAGATATTTTAAAACAACATGCAAAGAAAAAAACGGAACAGACGTACATTGTAGTTCAGCTCTACTTAGCCAAGTCTCCAAGATATTTTAAAACAACATGCAAAGAAAAAAACGGAACAGACGTACATTGTAGTTCAGCCCTATTTAGCGAGAAAGATCAAACATTAGAGCTTATAATGCAGGCCACCCGCCAAACAAAGAGACACTGGAAAACCTCTTACAAACATCGCTCCAACTGTTGTTCCACCAGAATTACATGTCAGGGGAAAGCGCGAACGCAATCCCCCAGTATAAGAAATTGTGCAGTCGAGATTCCCACATTTGGGGAATTCGCAAAGGTCAGCACAGCCTGAGTGCAATGGTTGAGCCTCGCCTTGGGCGAACCACCTACTTGATCATGGCATTGCCCCTGCGAGGTAAGTATGAGCCTTCCTGCCTGTCTGGGAAGTACCCTGCAAGGGTGTAGGCAGCCGGAGAAGGGTGCGGAAAGTCTTAGGACAGGGCCTTGCATAACCTCTGGCCCCTCCCCTTTTAAGTCAGCACAAGATACGAGAAGGTCCTGGCTGCAGCTTGCAGAACAGGGGACGGGAGCACAGTTTTTGCTGTGGCTACATGTGTCGCTCAGCCCGCAACAGGCCTCATCGGTTAGTGGTGCTGCAATCATGTTGAGGCCTACCCCTAATCCTAGCTCTTAGTTATTGACCGACCCGTGTAGTCCCTGCTCTACTTGACAAAAAGAGGTACTTAAACAAACAAAATAAAGTCAACAAGATATTTTAAAACACCATGCAAAGAAAAAAACGGAACAGACATACATTGTAGTTCAGCTCTACTTAGCCAAGTCGCCAAGATATTTTAAAACAACATGCAAAGAAAAAAACGGAACAGACGTACATTGTAGTTCAGCTCTACTTAGCCAAGTCGCCAAGATATTTTAAAACAACATGCAAAGAAAAAAACGGAACAGACGTACATTGTAGTTCAGCCCTATTTAGCGAGAAAGATCAAACATTAGAGCTTATAATGCAGGCCACCCGCCAAACAAAGAGACACTGGAAAACCTCTTACAAACATCGCTCCAACTGTTGTTCCACCAGAATTACATGTCAGGGGAAAGCGCGAACGCAGTCCCCCAGTATAAGAAATTGTGCAGTCGAGATTCCCACATTTGGGGAATTCGCAAAGGTCAGCACAGCCTGAGTGCAATGGTTGAGCCTCGCCTTGGGCGAACCACCTACTTGATCATGGTATTGCCCCTGCCAGGTAAGTATGAGCCTTCCTGCCTGTCTGGGAAGTACCCTGCAAGGGTGTAGGCAGCCGGAGAAGGGTGCGGAAAGTCTTAGGACAGGGCCTTGCATAACCTCTGGCCCCTCCCCTTTTAAGTCAGCACAAGATACGAGAAGGTCCTGGCTGCAGCTTGCAGAACAGGGGACGGGAGCACAGTTTTTGCTGTGGCTACATGTGTCGCTCAGCCCGCAACAGGCCTCATCGGTTAGTGGTGCTGCAATCATGTTGAGGCCTACCCCTAATCCTAGCTCTTAGTTATTGACCGACCCGTGTAGTCCCTGCTCTGCTTGACAAAAAGAGGTACTTAAACAAACAAAATAAAGTCAACAAGATATTTTAAAACACCATGCAAAGAAAAAAACGGAACAGACATACATTGTAGTTCAGCTCTACTTAGCCAAGTCTCCAAGATATTTTAAAACAACATGCAAAGAAAAAAACGGAACAGACGTACATTGTAGTTCAGCCCTATTTAGCGAGAAAGATCAAACATTAGAGCTTATAATGCAGGCCACCCTCCAAACAAAGAGACACTGGAAAACCTCTTACAAACATCGCTCCAACTGTTGTTCCACCAGAATTACATGTCAGGGGAAAGCGCGAACGCAGTCCCCCAGTATAAGAAATTGTGCAGTCGAGATTCCCACATTTGGGGAATTCGCAAAGGTCAGCACAGCCTGAGTGCAATGGTTGAGCCTCGCCTTGGGCGAACCACCTACTTGATCATGGTATTGCCCCTGCCAGGTAAGTATGAGCCTTCCTGCCTGTCTGGGAAGTACCCTGCAAGGGTGTAGGCAGCCGGAGAAGGGTGCGGAAAGTCTTAGGACAGGGCCTTGCATAACCTCTGGCCCCTCCCCTTTTAAGTCAGCACAAGATACGAGAAGGTCCTGGCTGCAGCTTGCAGAACAGGGGACGGGAGCACAGTTTTTGCTGTGGCTACATGTGTCGCTCAGCCCGCAACAGGCCTCATCGGTTAGTGGTGCTGCAATCATGTTGAGGCCTACCCCTAATCCTAGCTCTTAGTTATTGACCGACCCGTGTAGTCCCTGCTCTACTTGACAAAAAGAGGTACTTAAACAAACAAAATAAAGTCAACAAGATATTTTAAAACACCATGCAAAGAAAAAAACGGAACAGACATACATTGTAGTTCAGCTCTACTTAGCCAAGTCGCCAAGATATTTTAAAACAACATGCAAAGAAAAAAACGGAACAGACGTACATTGTAGTTCAGCTCTACTTAGCCAAGTCGCCAAGATATTTTAAAACAACATGCAAAGAAAAAAACGGAACAGACGTACATTGTAGTTCAGCTCTATTTAGCGAGAAAGATCAAACATTAGAGCTTATAATGCAGGCCACCCGCCAAACAAAGAGACACTGGAAAACCTCTTACAAACATCGCTCCAACTGTTGTTCCACCAGAATTACATGTCAGGGGAAAGCGCGAACGCAGTCCCCCAGTATAAGAAATTGTGCAGTCGAGATTCCCACATTTGGGGAATTCGCAAAGGTCAGCACAGCCTGAGTGCAATGGTTGAGCCTCACCTTGGGCGAACCACCTACTTGATCATGGTATTGCCCCTGCCAGGTAAGTATGAGCCTTCCTGCCTGTCTGGGAAGTACCCTGCAAGGGTGTAGGCAGCCGGAGAAGGGTGCGGAAAGTCTTAGGACAGGGCCTTGCATAACCTCTGGCCCCTCCCCTTTTAAGTCAGCACAAGATACGAGAAGGTCCTGGCTGCAGCTTGCAGAACAGGGGACGGGAGCACAGTTTTTGCTGTGGCTACATGTGTCGCTCAGCCCGCAACAGGCCTCATCGGTTAGTGGTGCTGCAATCATGTTGAGGCCTACCCCTAATCCTAGCTCTTAGTTATTGACCGACCCGTGTAGTCCCTGCTCTACTTGACAAAAAGAGGTACTTAAACAAACAAAATAAAGTCAACAAGATATTTTAAAACACCATGCAAAGAAAAAAACGGAACAGACATACATTGTAGTTCAGCTCTACTTAGCCAAGTCGCCAAGATATTTTAAAACAACATGCAAAGAAAAAAACGGAACAGACGTACATTGTAGTTCAGCTCTACTTAGCCAAGTCGCCAAGATATTTTAAAACAACATGCAAAGAAAAAAACGGAACAGACGTACATTGTAGTTCAGCCCTATTTAGCGAGAAAGATCAAACATTAGAGCTTATAATGCAGGCCACCCGCCAAACAAAGAGACACTGGAAAACCTCTTACAAACATCGCTCCAACTGTTGTTCCACCAGAATTACATGTCAGGGGAAAGCGCGAACGCAGTCCCCCAGTATAAGAAATTGTGCAGTCGAGATTCCCACATTTGGGGAATTCGCAAAGGTCAGCACAGCCTGAGTGCAACGGTTGAGCCTCGCCTTGGGCGAACCACCTACTTGATCATGGTATTGCCCCTGCCAGGTAAGTATGAGCCTTCCTGCCTGTCTGGGAAGTACCCTGCAAGGGTGTAGGCAGCCGGAGAAGGGTGCGGAAAGTCTTAGGACAGGGCCTTGCATAACCTCTGGCCCCTCCCCTTTTAAGTCAGCACAAGATACGAGAAGGTCCTGGCTGCAGCTTGCAGAACAGGGGACGGGAGCACAGTTTTTGCTGTGGCTACATGTGTCGCTCAGCCCGCAACAGGCCTCATCGGTTAGTGGTGCTGCAATCATGTTGAGGCCTACCCCTAATCCTAGCTCTTAGTTATTGACCGACCCGTGTAGTCCCTGCTCTGCTTGACAAAAAGAGGTACTTAAACAAACAAAATAAAGTCAACAAGATATTTTAAAACACCATGCAAAGAAAAAAACGGAACAGACATACATTGTAGTTCAGCTCTACTTAGCCAAGTCGCCAAGATATTTTAAAACAACATGCAAAGAAAAAAACGGAACAGACGTACATTGTAGTTCAGCTCTATTTAGGGAGAAAGATCAAACATTAGAGCTTATAATGCAGGCCACCCGCCAAACAAAGAGACACTGGAAAACCTCTTACAAACATCGCTCCAACTGTTGTTCCACCAGAATTACATGTCAGGGGAAAGCGCGAACGCAGTCCCCCAGTATAAGAAATTGTGCAGTCGAGATTCCCACATTTGGGGAATTCGCAAAGGTCAGCACAGCCTGAGTGCAATGGTTGAGCCTCGCCTTGGGCGAACCACCTACTTGATCATGGTATTGCCCCTGCCAGGTAAGTATGAGCCTTCCTGCCTGTCTGGGAAGTACCCTGCAAGGGTGTAGGCAGCCGGAGAAGGGTGCGGAAAGTCTTAGGACAGGGCCTTGCATAACCTCTGGCCCCTCCCCTTTTAAGTCAGCACAAGATACGAGAAGGTCCTGGCTGCAGCTTGCAGAACAGGGGACGGGAGCACAGTTTTTGCTGTGGCTACATGTGTCGCTCAGCCCGCAACAGGCCTCATCGGTTAGTGGTGCTGCAATCATGTTGAGGCCTACCCCTAATCCTAGCTCTTAGTTATTGACCGACCCGTGTAGTCCCTGCTCTACTTGACAAAAAGAGGTACTTAAACAAACAAAATAAAGTCAACAAGATATTTTAAAACACCATGCAAAGAAAAAAACGGAACAGACGTACATTGTAGTTCAGCTCTACTTAGCCAAGTCGCCAAGATATTTTAAAACAACATGCAAAGAAAAAAACGGAACAGACGTACATTGTAGTTCAGCCCTATTTAGCGAGAAAGATCAAACATTAGAGCTTATAATGCAGGCCACCCGCCAAACAAAGAGACACTGGAAAACCTCTTACAAACATCGCTCCAACTGTTGTTCCACCAGAATTACATGTCAGGGGAAAGCGCGAACGCAGTCCCCCAGTATAAGAAATTGTGCAGTCGAGATTCCCCCATTTGGGGAATTCGCAAAGGTCAGCACAGCCTGAGTGCAATGGTTGAGCCTCGCCTTGGGCGAACCACCTACTTGATCATGGTATTGCCCCTGCCAGGTAAGTATGAGCCTTCCTGCCTGTCTGGGAAGTACCCTGCAAGGGTGTAGGCAGCCGGAGAAGGGTGCGGAAAGTCTTAGGACAGGGCCTTGCATAACCTCTGGCCCCTCCCCTTTTAAGTCAGCACAAGATACGAGAAGGTCCTGGCTGCAGCTTGCAGAACAGGGGACGGGAGCACAGTTTTTGCTGTGGCTACATGTGTCGCTCAGCCCGCAACAGGCCTCATCGGTTAGTGGTGCTGCAATCATGTTGAGGCCTACCCCTAATCCTAGCTCTTAGTTATTGACCGACCCGTGTAGTCCCTGCTCTACTTGACAAAAAGAGGTACTTAAACAAACAAAATAAAGTCAACAAGATATTTTAAAACACCATGCAAAGAAAAAAACGGAACAGACGTACATTGTAGTTCAGCTCTACTTAGCCAAGTCGCCAAGATATTTTAAAACAACATGCAAAGAAAAAAACGGAACAGACGTACATTGTAGTTCAGCTCTACTTAGCCAAGTCTCCAAGATATTTTAAAACAACATGCAAAGAAAAAAACGGAACAGACGTACATTGTAGTTCAGCCCTATTTAGCGAGAAAGATCAAACATTAGAGCTTATAACGCAGGCCACCCGCCAAACAAAGAGACACTGGAAAACCTCTTACAAACATCGCTCCAACTGTTGTTCCACCAGAATTACATGTCAGGGGAAAGCGCGAACGCAGTCCCCCAGTATAAGAAATTGTGCAGTCGAGATTCCCACATTTGGGGAATTCGCAAAGGTCAGCACAGCCTGAGTGCAATGGTTGAGCCTCGCCTTGGGCGAACCACCTACTTGATCATGGTATTGCCCCTGCCAGGTAAGTATGAGCCTTCCTGCCTGTCTGGGAAGTACCCTGCAAGGGTGTAGGCAGCCGGAGAAGGGTGCGGAAAGTCTTAGGACAGGGCCTTGCATAACCTCTGGCCCCTCCCCTTTTAAGTCAGCACAAGATACGAGAAGGTCCTGGCTGCAGCTTGCAGAACAGGGGACGGGAGCACAGTTTTTGCTGTGGCTACATGTGTCGCTCAGCCCGCAACAGGCCTCATCGGTTAGTGGTGCTGCAATCATGTTGAGGCCTACCCCTAATCCTAGCTCTTAGTTATTGACCGACCCGTGTAGTCCCTGCTCTACTTGACAAAAAGAGGTACTTAAACAAACAAAATAAAGTCAACAAGATATTTTAAAACACCATGCAAAGAAAAAAAACGGAACAGACATACATTGTAGTTCAGCTCTACTTAGCCAAGTCGCCAAGATATTTTAAAACAACATGCAAAGAAAAAAACGGAACAGACGTACATTGTAGTTCAGCTCTACTTAGCCAAGTCGCCAAGATATTTTAAAACAACATGCAAAGAAAAAAACGGAACAGACGTACATTGTAGTTCAGCCCTATTTAGCGAGAAAGATCAAACATTAGAGCTTATAATGCAGGCCACCCGCCAAACAAAGAGACACTGGAAAACCTCTTACAAACATCGCTCCAACTGTTGTTCCACCAGAATTACATGTCAGGGGAAAGCGCGAACGCAGTCCCCCAGTATAAGAAATTGTGCAGTCGAGATTCCCACATTTGGGGAATTCGCAAAGGTCAGTACAGCCTGAGTGCAATGGTTGAGCCTCGCCTTGGGCGAACCACCTACTTGATCATGGTATTGCCCCTGCCAGGTAAGTATGAGCCTTCCTGCCTGTCTGGGAAGTACCCTGCAAGGGTGTAGGCAGCCGGAGAAGGGTGCGGAAAGTCTTAGGACAGGGCCTTGCATAACCTCTGGCCCCTCCCCTTTTAAGTCAGCACAAGATACGAGAAGGTCCTGGCTGCAGCTTGCAGAACAGGGGACGGGAGCACAGTTTTTGCTGTGGCTACATGTGTCGCTCAGCCCGCAACAGGCCTCATCGGTTAGTGGTGCTGCAATCATGTTGAGGCCTACCCCTAATCCTAGCTCTTAGTTATTGACCGACCCGTGTAGTCCCTGCTCTACTTGACAAAAAGAGGTACTTAAACAAACAAAATAAAGTCAACAAGATATTTTAAAACACCATGCAAAGAAAAAAACGGAACAGACATACATTGTAGTTCAGCTCTACTTAGCCAAGTCGCCAAGATATTTTAAAACAACATGCAAAGAAAAAAACGGAACAGACGTACATTGTAGTTCAGCTCTACTTAGCCAAGTCGCCAAGATATTTTAAAACAACATGCAAAGAAAAAAACGGAACAGACGTACATTGTAGTTCAGCTCTACTTAGCCAAGTCTCCAAGATATTTTAAAACAACATGCAAAGGAAAAAACGGAACAGACGTACATTGTAGTTCAGCCCTATTTAGCGAGAAAGATCAAACATTAGAGCTTATAACGCAGGCCACCCGCCAAACAAAGAGACACTGGAAAACCTCTTACAAACATCGCTCCAACTGTTGTTCCACCAGAATTACATGTCAGGGGAAAGCGCGAACGCAGTCCCCCAGTATAAGAAATTGTGCAGTCGAGATTCCCACATTTGGGGAATTCGCAAAGGTCAGCACAGCCTGAGTGCAATGGTTGAGCCTCGCCTTGGGCGAACCACCTACTTGATCATGGTATTGCCCCTGCCAGGTAAGTATGAGCCTTCCTGCCTGTCTGGGAAGTACCCTGCAAGGGTGTAGGCAGCCGGAGAAGGGTGCGGAAAGTCTTAGGACAGGGCCTTGCATAACCTCTGGCCCCTCCCCTTTTAAGTCAGCACAAGATACGAGAAGGTCCTGGCTGCAGCTTGCAGAACAGGGGACGGGAGCACAGTTTTTGCTGTGGCTACATGTGTCGCTCAGCCCGCAACAGGCCTCATCGGTTAGTGGTGCTGCAATCATGTTGAGGCCTACCCCTAATCCTAGCTCTTAGTTATTGACCGACCCGTGTAGTCCCTGCTCTACTTGACAAAAAGAGGTACTTAAACAAACAAAATAAAGTCAACAAGATATTTTAAAACACCATGCAAAGAAAAAAACGGAACAGACGTACATTGTAGTTCAGCTCTACTTAGCCAAGTCTCCAAGATATTTTAAAACAACATGCAAAGAAAAAAACGGAACAGACATACATTGTAGTTCAGCTCTACTTAGCCAAGTCTCCAAGATATTTTAAAACAACATGCAAAGAAAAAAACGGAACAGACGTACATTGTAGTTCAGCCCTATTTAGGGAGAAAGATCAAACATTAGAGCTTATAATGCAGGCCACCCGCCAAACAAAGAGACACTGGAAAACCTCTTACAAACATCGCTCCAACTGTTGTTCCACCAGAATTACATGTCAGGGGAAAGCGCGAACGCAGTCCCCCAGTATAAGAAATTGTGCAGTCGAGATTCCCACATTTGGGGAATTCGCAAAGGTCAGCACAGCCTGAGTGCAATGGTTGAGCCTCGCCTTGGGCGAACCACCTACTTGATCATGGTATTGCCCCTGCCAGGTAAGTATGAGCCTTCCTGCCTGTCTGGGAAGTACCCTGCAAGGGTGTAGGCAGCCGGAGAAGGGTGCGGAAAGTCTTAGGACAGGGCCTTGCATAACCTCTGGCCCCTCCCCTTTTAAGTCAGCACAAGATACGAGAAGGTCCTGGCTGCAGCTTGCAGAACAGGGGACGGGAGCACAGTTTTTGCTGTGGCTACATGTGTCGCTCAGCCCGCAACAGGCCTCATCGGTTAGTGGTGCTGCAATCATGTTGAGGCCTACCCCTAATCCTAGCTCTTAGTTATTGACCGACCCGTGTAGTCCCTGCTCTACTTGACAAAAAGAGGTACTTAAACAAACAAAATAAAGTCAACAAGATATTTTAAAACACCATGCAAAGAAAAAAACGGAACAGACGTACATTGTAGTTCAGCTCTACTTAGCCAAGTCTCCAAGATATTTTAAAACAACATGCAAAGAAAAAAACGGAACAGACATACATTGTAGTTCAGCTCTACTTAGCGGAGTCTCCAAGATATTTTAAAACAACATGCAAAGAAAAAAACGGAACAGACGTACATTGTAGTTCAGCCCTATTTAGGGAGAAAGATCAAACATTAGAGCTTATAATGCAGGCCACCCGCCAAACAAAGAGACACTGGAAAACCTCTTACAAACATCGCTCCAACTGTTGTTCCACCAGAATTACATGTCAGGGGAAAGCGCGAACGCAGTCCCCCAGTATAAGAAATTGTGCAGTCGAGATTCCCACATTTGGGGAATTTGCAAAGGTCAGCACAGCCTGAGTGCAATGGTTGAGCCTCGCCTTGGGCGAACCACCTACTTGATCATGGTATTGCCCCTGCCAGGTAAGTATGAGCCTTCCTGCCTGTCTGGGAAGTACCCTGCAAGGGTGTAGGCAGCCGGAGAAGGGTGCGGAAAGTCTTAGGACAGGGCCTTGCATAACCTCTGGCCCCTCCCCTTTTAAGTCAGCACAAGATACGAGAAGGTCCTGGCTGCAGCTTGCAGAACAGGGGACGGGAGCACAGTTTTTGCTGTGGCTACATGTGTCGCTCAGCCCGCAACAGGCCTCATCGGTTAGTGGTGCTGCAATCATGTTGAGGCCTACCCCTAATCCTAGCTCTTAGTTATTGACCGACCCGTGTAGTCCCTGCTCTACTTGACAAAAAGAGGTACTTAAACAAACAAAATAAAGTCAACAAGATATTTTAAAACACCATGCAAAGAAAAAAAACGGAACAGACATACATTGTAGTTCAGCTCTACTTAGCCAAGTCGCCAAGATATTTTAAAACAACATGCAAAGAAAAAAACGGAACAGACGTACATTGTAGTTCAGCTCTACTTAGCCAAGTCGCCAAGATATTTTAAAACAACATGCAAAGAAAAAAACGGAACAGACGTACATTGTAGTTCAGCTCTACTTAGCCAAGTCTCCAAGATATTTTAAAACAACATGCAAAGAAAAAAACGGAACAGACGTACATTGTAGTTCAGCCCTATTTAGTGAGAAAGATCAAACATTAGAGCTTATAATGCAGGCCACCCGCCAAACAAAGAGACACTGGAAAACCTCTTACAAACATCGCTCCAACTGTTGTTCCACCAGAATTACATGTCAGGGGAAAGCGCGAACGCAGTCCCCCAGTATAAGAAATTGTGCAGTCGAGATTCCCACATTTGGGGAATTCGCAAAGGTCAGCACAGCCTGAGTGCAATGGTTGAGCCTCGCCTTGGGCGAACCACCTACTTGATCATGGTATTGCCCCTGCCAGGTAAGTATGAGCCTTCCTGCCTGTCTGGGAAGTACCCTGCAAGGGTGTAGGCAGCCGGAGAAGGGTGCGGAAAGTCTTAGGACAGGGCCTTGCATAACCTCTGGCCCCTCCCCTTTTAAGTCAGCACAAGATACGAGAAGGTCCTGGCTGCAGCTTGCAGAACAGGGGACGGGAGCACAGTTTTTGCTGTGGCTACATGTGTCGCTCAGCCCGCAACAGGCCTCATCGGTTAGTGGTGCTGCAATCATGTTGAGGCCTACCCCTAATCCTAGCTCTTAGTTATTGACCGACCCGTGTAGTCCCTGCTCTACTTGACAAAAAGAGGTACTTAAACAAACAAAATAAAGTCAACAAGATATTTTAAAACACCATGCAAAGAAAAAAAACGGAACAGACATACATTGTAGTTCAGCTCTACTTAGCCAAGTCGCCAAGATATTTTAAAACAACATGCAAAGAAAAAAACGGAACAGACGTACATTGTAGTTCAGCTCTACTTAGCCAAGTCGCCAAGATATTTTAAAACAACATGCAAAGAAAAAAACGGAACAGACGTACATTGTAGTTCAGCCCTATTTAGCGAGAAAGATCAAACATTAGAGCTTATAATGCAGGCCACCCGCCAAACAAAGAGACACTGGAAAACCTCTTACAAACATCGCTCCAACTGTTGTTCCACCAGAATTACATGTCAGGGGAAAGCGCGAACGCAGTCCCCCAGTATAAGAAATTGTGCAGTCGAGATTCCCACATTTGGGGAATTCGCAAAGGTCAGTACAGCCTGAGTGCAATGGTTGAGCCTCGCCTTGGGCGAACCACCTACTTGATCATGGTATTGCCCCTGCCAGGTAAGTATGAGCCTTCCTGCCTGTCTGGGAAGTACCCTGCAAGGGTGTAGGCAGCCGGAGAAGGGTGCGGAAAGTCTTAGGACAGGGCCTTGCATAACCTCTGGCCCCTCCCCTTTTAAGTCAGCACAAGATACGAGAAGGTCCTGGCTGCAGCTTGCAGAACAGGGGACGGGAGCACAGTTTTTGCTGTGGCTACATGTGTCGCTCAGCCCGCAACAGGCCTCATCGGTTAGTGGTGCTGCAATCATGTTGAGGCCTACCCCTAATCCTAGCTCTTAGTTATTGACCGACCCGTGTAGTCCCTGCTCTACTTGACAAAAAGAGGTACTTAAACAAACAAAATAAAGTCAACAAGATATTTTAAAACACCATGCAAAGAAAAAAACGGAACAGACATACATTGTAGTTCAGCTCTACTTAGCCAAGTCGCCAAGATATTTTAAAACAACATGCAAAGAAAAAAACGGAACAGACGTACATTGTAGTTCAGCTCTACTTAGCCAAGTCGCCAAGATATTTTAAAACAACATGCAAAGAAAAAAACGGAACAGACGTACATTGTAGTTCAGCTCTACTTAGCCAAGTCTCCAAGATATTTTAAAACAACATGCAAAGGAAAAAACGGAACAGACGTACATTGTAGTTCAGCCCTATTTAGCGAGAAAGATCAAACATTAGAGCTTATAACGCAGGCCACCCGCCAAACAAAGAGACACTGGAAAACCTCTTACAAACATCGCTCCAACTGTTGTTCCACCAGAATTACATGTCAGGGGAAAGCGCGAACGCAGTCCCCCAGTATAAGAAATTGTGCAGTCGAGATTCCCACATTTGGGGAATTCGCAAAGGTCAGCACAGCCTGAGTGCAATGGTTGAGCCTCGCCTTGGGCGAACCACCTACTTGATCATGGTATTGCCCCTGCCAGGTAAGTATGAGCCTTCCTGCCTGTCTGGGAAGTACCCTGCAAGGGTGTAGGCAGCCGGAGAAGGGTGCGGAAAGTCTTAGGACAGGGCCTTGCATAACCTCTGGCCCCTCCCCTTTTAAGTCAGCACAAGATACGAGAAGGTCCTGGCTGCAGCTTGCAGAACAGGGGACGGGAGCACAGTTTTTGCTGTGGCTACATGTGTCGCTCAGCCCGCAACAGGCCTCATCGGTTAGTGGTGCTGCAATCATGTTGAGGCCTACCCCTAATCCTAGCTCTTAGTTATTGACCGACCCGTGTAGTCCCTGCTCTACTTGACAAAAAGAGGTACTTAAACAAACAAAATAAAGTCAACAAGATATTTTAAAACACCATGCAAAGAAAAAAAACGGAACAGACATACATTGTAGTTCAGCTCTACTTAGCCAAGTCGCCAAGATATTTTAAAACAACATGCAAAGAAAAAAACGGAACAGACGTACATTGTAGTTCAGCTCTACTTAGCCAAGTCGCCAAGATATTTTAAAACAACATGCAAAGAAAAAAACGGAACAGACGTACATTGTAGTTCAGCCCTATTTAGCGAGAAAGATCAAACATTAGAGCTTATAATGCAGGCCACCCGCCAAACAAAGAGACACTGGAAAACCTCTTACAAACATCGCTCCAACTGTTGTTCCACCAGAATTACATGTCAGGGGAAAGCGCGAACGCAGTCCCCCAGTATAAGAAATTGTGCAGTCGAGATTCCCACATTTGGGGAATTCGCAAAGGTCAGTACAGCCTGAGTGCAATGGTTGAGCCTCGCCTTGGGCGAACCACCTACTTGATCATGGTATTGCCCCTGCCAGGTAAGTATGAGCCTTCCTGCCTGTCTGGGAAGTACCCTGCAAGGGTGTAGGCAGCCGGAGAAGGGTGCGGAAAGTCTTAGGACAGGGCCTTGCATAACCTCTGGCCCCTCCCCTTTTAAGTCAGCACAAGATACGAGAAGGTCCTGGCTGCAGCTTGCAGAACAGGGGACGGGAGCACAGTTTTTGCTGTGGCTACATGTGTCGCTCAGCCCGCAACAGGCCTCATCGGTTAGTGGTGCTGCAATCATGTTGAGGCCTACCCCTAATCCTAGCTCTTAGTTATTGACCGACCCGTGTAGTCCCTGCTCTACTTGACAAAAAGAGGTACTTAAACAAACAAAATAAAGTCAACAAGATATTTTAAAACACCATGCAAAGAAAAAAACGGAACAGACGTACATTGTAGTTCAGCTCTACTTAGCCAAGTCGCCAAGATATTTTAAAACAACATGCAAAGAAAAAAACGGAACAGACGTACATTGTAGTTCAGCTCTACTTAGCCAAGTCGCCAAGATATTTTAAAACAACATGCAAAGAAAAAAACGGAACAGACGTACATTGTAGTTCAGCTCTACTTAGCCAAGTCTCCAAGATATTTTAAAACAACATGCAAAGAAAAAAACGGAACAGACGTACATTGTAGTTCAGCCCTATTTAGCGAGAAAGATCAAACATTAGAGCTTATAACGCAGGCCACCCGCCAAACAAAGAGACACTGGAAAACCTCTTACAAACATCGCTCCAACTGTTGTTCCACCAGAATTACATGTCAGGGGAAAGCGCGAACGCAGTCCCCCAGTATAAGAAATTGTGCAGTCGAGATTCCCACATTTGGGGAATTCGCAAAGGTCAGCACAGCCTGAGTGCAATGGTTGAGCCTCGCCTTGGGCGAACCACCTACTTGATCATGGTATTGCCCCTGCCAGGTAAGTATGAGCCTTCCTGCCTGTCTGGGAAGTACCCTGCAAGGGTGTAGGCAGCCGGAGAAGGGTGCGGAAAGTCTTAGGACAGGGCCTTGCATAACCTCTGGCCCCTCCCCTTTTAAGTCAGCACAAGATACGAGAAGGTCCTGGCTGCAGCTTGCAGAACAGGGGACGGGAGCACAGTTTTTGCTGTGGCTACATGTGTCGCTCAGCCCGCAACAGGCCTCATCGGTTAGTGGTGCTGCAATCATGTTGAGGCCTACCCCTAATCCTAGCTCTTAGTTATTGACCGACCCGTGTAGTCCCTGCTCTACTTGACAAAAAGAGGTACTTAAACAAACAAAATAAAGTCAACAAGATATTTTAAAACACCATGCAAAGAAAAAAAACGGAACAGACATACATTGTAGTTCAGCTCTACTTAGCCAAGTCGCCAAGATATTTTAAAACAACATGCAAAGAAAAAAACGGAACAGACGTACATTGTAGTTCAGCTCTACTTAGCCAAGTCGCCAAGATATTTTAAAACAACATGCAAAGAAAAAAACGGAACAGACGTACATTGTAGTTCAGCCCTATTTAGCGAGAAAGATCAAACATTAGAGCTTATAACTGCAGGCCACCCGCCAAACAAAGAGACACTGGAAAACCTCTTACAAACATCGCTCCAACTGTTGTTCCACCAGAATTACATGTCAGGGGAAAGCGCGAACGCAGTCCCCCAGTATAAGAAATTGTGCAGTCGAGATTCCCACATTTGGGGAATTCGCAAAGGTCAGCACAGCCTGAGTGCAATGGTTGAGCCTCGCCTTGGGCGAACCACCTACTTGATCATGGTATTGCCCCTGCCAGGTAAGTATGAGCCTTCCTGCCTGTCTGGGAAGTACCCTGCAAGGGTGTAGGCAGCCGGAGAAGGGTGCGGAAAGTCTTAGGACAGGGCCTTGCATAACCTCTGGCCCCTCCCCTTTTAAGTCAGCACAAGATACGAGAAGGTCCTGGCTGCAGCTTGCAGAACAGGGGACGGGAGCACAGTTTTTGCTGTGGCTACATGTGTCGCTCAGCCCGCAACAGGCCTCATCGGTTAGTGGTGCTGCAATCATGTTGAGGCCTACCCCTAATCCTAGCTCTTAGTTATTGACCGACCCGTGTAGTCCCTGCTCTACTTGACAAAAAGAGGTACTTAAACAAACAAAATAAAGTCAACAAGATATTTTAAAACACCATGCAAAGAAAAAAACGGAACAGACGTACATTGTAGTTCAGCTCTACTTAGCCAAGTCGCCAAGATATTTTAAAACAACATGCAAAGAAAAAAACGGAACAGACGTACATTGTAGTTCAGCTCTACTTAGCCAAGTCGCCAAGATATTTTAAAACAACATGCAAAGAAAAAAACGGAACAGACGTACATTGTAGTTCAGCTCTACTTAGCCAAGTCTCCAAGATATTTTAAAACAACATGCAAAGAAAAAAACGGAACAGACGTACATTGTAGTTCAGCCCTATTTAGCGAGAAAGATCAAACATTAGAGCTTATAACGCAGGCCACCCGCCAAACAAAGAGACACTGGAAAACCTCTTACAAACATCGCTCCAACTGTTGTTCCACCAGAATTACATGTCAGGGGAAAGCGCGAACGCAGTCCCCCAGTATAAGAAATTGTGCAGTCGAGATTCCCACATTTGGGGAATTCGCAAAGGTCAGCACAGCCTGAGTGCAATGGTTGAGCCTCGCCTTGGGCGAACCACCTACTTGATCATGGTATTGCCCCTGCCAGGTAAGTATGAGCCTTCCTGCCTGTCTGGGAAGTACCCTGCAAGGGTGTAGGCAGCCGGAGAAGGGTGCGGAAAGTCTTAGGACAGGGCCTTGCATAACCTCTGGCCCCTCCCCTTTTAAGTCAGCACAAGATACGAGAAGGTCCTGGCTGCAGCTTGCAGAACAGGGGACGGGAGCACAGTTTTTGCTGTGGCTACATGTGTCGCTCAGCCCGCAACAGGCCTCATCGGTTAGTGGTGCTGCAATCATGTTGAGGCCTACCCCTAATCCTAGCTCTTAGTTATTGACCGACCCGTGTAGTCCCTGCTCTGCTTGACAAAAAGAGGTACTTAAACAAACAAAATAAAGTCAACAAGATATTTTAAAACACCATGCAAAGAAAAAAACGGAACATACATACATTGTAGTTCAGCTCTACTTAGCCAAGTCGCCAAGATATTTTAAAACAACATGCAAAGAAAAAAACGGAACAGACGTACATTGTAGTTCAGCCCTATTTAGCGAGAAAGATCAAACATTAGAGCTTATAATGCAGGCCACCCGCCAAACAAAGAGACACTGGAAAACCTCTTACAAACATCGCTCCAACTGTTGTTCCACCAGAATTACATGTCAGGGGAAAGCGCGAACGCAGTGCCCCACTATAAGAAATTGTGCAGTCGAGATTCCCACATTTGGGGAATTCGCAAAGGTCAGCACAGCCTGAGTGCAATGGTTGAGCCTCGCCTTGGGCGAACCACCTACTTGATCATGGTATTGCCCCTGCCAGGTAAGTATGAGCCTTCCTGCCTGTCTGGGAAGTACCCTGCAAGGGTGTAGGCAGCCGGAGAAGGGTGCGGAAAGTCTTAGGACAGGGCCTTGCATAACCTCTGGCCCCTCCCCTTTTAAGTCAGCACAAGATACGAGAAGGTCCTGGCTGCAGCTTGCAGAACAGGGGACGGGAGCACAGTTTTTGCTGTGGCTACATGTGTCGCTCAGCCCGCAACAGGCCTCATCGGTTAGTGGTGCTGCAATCATGTTGAGGCCTACCCCTAATCCTAGCTCTTAGTTATTGACCGACCCGTGTAGTCCCTGCTCTACTTGACAAAAAGAGGTACTTAAACAAACAAAATAAAGTCAACAAGATATTTTAAAACACCATGCAAAGAAAAAAACGGAACAGACGTACATTGTAGTTCAGCTCTACTTAGCCAAGTCGCCAAGATATTTTAAAATAACATGCAAAGAAAAAAACGGAACAGACGTACATTGTAGTTCAGCTCTATTTAGGGAGAAAGATCAAACATTAGAGCTTATAATGCAGGCCACCCGCCAAACAAAGAGACACTGGAAAACCTCTTACAAACATCGCTCCAACTGTTGTTCCACCAGAATTACATGTCAGGGGAAAGCGCGAACGCAGTCCCCCAGTATAAGAAATTGTGCAGTCGAGATTCCCACATTTGGGGAATTCGCAAAGGTCAGCACAGCCTGAGTGCAATGGTTGAGCCTCGCCTTGGGCGAACCACCTACTTGATCATGGTATTGCCCCTGCCAGGTAAGTATGAGCCTTCCTGCCTGTCTGGGAAGTACCCTACAAGGGTGTAGGCAGCCGGAGAAGGGTGCGGAAAGTCTTAGAACAGGGCCTTGCATAACCTCTGGCCCCTCCCCTTTTAAGTCAGCACAAGATACGAGAAGGTCCTGGCTGCAGCTTGCAGAACAGGGGACGGGAGCACAGTTTTTGCTGTGGCTACATGTGTCGCTCAGCCCGCAACAGGCCTCATCGGTTAGTGGTGCTGCAATCATGTTGAGGCCTACCCCTAATCCTAGCTCTTAGTTATTGACCGACCCGTGTAGTCCCTGCTCTACTTGACAAAAAGAGGTACTTAAACAAACAAAATAAAGTCAACAAGATATTTTAAAACACCATGCAAAGAAAAAAACGGAACAGACATACATTGTAGTTCAGCTCTACTTAGCCAAGTCTCCAAGATATTTTAAAACAACATGCAAAGAAAAAAACGGAACAGACGTACATTGTAGTTCAGCCCTATTTAGCGAGAAAGATCAAACATTAGAGCTTATAATGCAGGCCACCCGCCAAACAAAGAGACACTGGAAAACCTCTTACAAACATCGCTCCAACTGTTGTTCCACCAGAATTACATGTCAGGGGAAAGCGCAAACGCAGTCCCCCAGTATAAGAAATTGTGCAGTCGAGATTCCCACATTTGGGGAATTCGCAAAGGTCAGCACAGCCTGAGTGCAATGGTTGAGCCTCGCCTTGGGCGAACCACCTACTTGATCATGGTATTGCCCCTGCCAGGTAAGTATGAGCCTTCCTGCCTGTCTGGGAAGTACCCTGCAAGGGTGTAGGCAGCCGGAGAAGGGTGCAGAAAGTCTTAGGACAGGGCCTTGCATAACCTCTGGCCCCTCCCCTTTTAAGTCAACACAAGATACGAGAAGGTCCTGGCTGCAGCTTGCAGAACAGGGGACGGGAGCACAGTTTTTGCTGTGGCTACATGTGTCGCTCAGCCCGCAACAGGCCTCATCGGTTAGTGGTGCTGCAATCATGTTGAGGCCTACCCCTAATGCTAGCTCTTAGTTATTGACCGACCCGTGTAGTCCCTGCTCTACTTGACAAAAAGAGGTACTTAAACAAACAAAATAAAGTCAACAAGATATTTTAAAACACCATGCAAAGAAAAAAACGGAACAGACATACATTGTAGTTCAGCTCTACTTAGCCAAGTCGCCAAGATATTTTAAAACAACATGCAAAGAAAAAAACGGAACAGACGTACATTGTAGTTCAGCTCTACTTAGCCAAGTCTCCAAGATATTTTAAAACAACATGCAAAGAAAAAAACGGAACAGACGTACATTGTAGTTCAGCCCTATTTAGCGAGAAAGATCAAACATTAGAGCTTATAATGCAGGCCACCCTCCAAACAAAGAGACACTGGAAAACCTCTTACAAACATCGCTCCAACTGTTGTTCCATCAGAATTACATGTCAGGGGAAAGCGCGAACGCAGTCCCCCAGTATAAGAAATTGTGCAGTCGAGATTCCCACATTTGGGGAATTCGCAAAGGTCAGCACAGCCTGAGTGCAATGGTTGAGCCTCGCCTTGGGCGAACCACCTACTTGATCATGGTATTGCCCCTGCCAGGTAAGTATGAGCCTTCCTGCCTGTCTGGGAAGTACCCTGCAAGGGTGTAGGCAGCCGGAGAAGGGTGCGGAAAGTCTTAGGACAGGGCCTTGCATAACCTCTGGCCCCTCCCCTTTTAAGTCAGCACAAGATACGAGAAGGTCCTGGCTGCAGCTTGCAGAACAGGGGACGGGAGCACAGTTTTTGCTGTGGCTACATGTGTCGCTCAGCCCGCAACAGGCCTCATCGGTTAGTGGTGCTGCAATCATGTTGAGGCCTACCCCTAATGCTAGCTCTTAGTTATTGACCGACCCGTGTAGTCCCTGCTCTACTTGACAAAAAGAGGTACTTAAACAAACAAAATAAAGTCAACAAGATATTTTAAAACACCATGCAAAGAAAAAAACGGAACAGACATACATTGTAGTTCAGCTCTACTTAGCCAAGTCGCCAAGATATTTTAAAACAACATGCAAAGAAAAAAACGGAACAGACGTACATTGTAGTTCAGCTCTACTTAGCCAAGTCTCCAAGATATTTTAAAACAACATGCAAAGAAAAAAACGGAACAGACGTACATTGTAGTTCAGCCCTATTTAGCGAGAAAGATCAAACATTAGAGCTTATAATGCAGGCCACCCTCCAAACAAAGAGACACTGGAAAACCTCTTACAAACATCGCTCCAACTGTTGTTCCATCAGAATTACATGTCAGGGGAAAGCGCGAACGCAGTCCCCCAGTATAAGAAATTGTGCAGTCGAGATTCCCACATTTGGGGAATTCGCAAAGGTCAGCACAGCCTGAGTGCAATGGTTGAGCCTCGCCTTGGGCGAACCACCTACTTGATCATGGTATTGCCCCTGCCAGGTAAGTATGAGCCTTCCTGCCTGTCTGGGAAGTACCCTGCAAGGGTGTAGGCAGCCGGAGAAGGGTGCGGAAAGTCTTAGGACAGGGCCTTGCATAACCTCTGGCCCCTCCCCTTTTAAGTCAGCACAAGATACGAGAAGGTCCTGGCTGCAGCTTGCAGAACAGGGGACGGGAGCACAGTTTTTGCTGTGGCTACATGTGTCGCTCAGCCCGCAACAGGCCTCATCGGTTAGTGGTGCTGCAATCATGTTGAGGCCTACCCCTAATGCTAGCTCTTAGTTATTGACCGACCCGTGTAGTCCCTGCTCTACTTGACAAAAAGAGGTACTTAAACAAACAAAATAAAGTCAACAAGATATTTTAAAACACCATGCAAAGAAAAAAACGGAACAGACATACATTGTAGTTCAGCCCTATTTAGCGAGAAAGATCAAACATTAGAGCTTATAACGCAGGCCACCCGCCAAACAAAGAGACACTAGAAAACCTCTTACAAACATCGCTCCAACTGTTGTTCCACCAGAATTACATGTCAGGGGAAAGCGCGAACGCAGTCCCCCAGTATAAGAAATTGTGCAGTCGAGATTCCCACATTTGGGGAATTCGCAAAGGTCAGCACAGCCTGAGTGCATTGGTTGAGCCTCGCCTTGGGCGAACCACCTACTTGATCATGGTATTGCCCCTGCCAGGTAAGTATGAGCCTTCCTGCCTGTCTGGGAAGTACCCTGCAAGGGTGTAGGCAGCCGGAGAAGGGTGCGGGAAGTCTTAGGACAGGGCCTTGCATAACCTCTGGCCCCTCCCCTTTTAAGTCAGCACAAGATACGAGAAGGTCCTGGCTGCAGCTTGCAGAACAGGGGACGGGAGCACAGTTTTTGCTGTGGCTACATGTGTCGCTCAGCCCGCAACAGGCCTCATCGGTTAGTGGTGCTGCAATCATGTTGAGGCCTACCCCTAATCCTAGCTCTTAGTTATTGACCGACCCGTGTAGTCCCTGCTCTACTTGACAAAAAGAGGTACTTAAACAAACAAAATAAAGTCAACAAGATATTTTAAAACACCATGCAAAGAAAAAAACGGAACAGACATACATTGTAGTTCAGCTCTACTTAGCCAAGTCTCCAAGATATTTTAAAACAACATGCAAAGAAAAAAACGGAACAGACGTACATTGTAGTTCAGCTCTACTTAGCCAAGTCGCCAAGATATTTTAAAACAACATGCAAAGAAAAAAACGGAACAGACGTACATTGTAGTTCAGCCCTATTTAGCGAGAAAGATCAAACATTAGAGCTTATAATGCAGGCCACCCGCCAAACAAAGAGACACTGGAAAACCTCTTACAAACATCGCTCCAACTGTTGTTCCACCAGAATTACATGTCAGGGGAAAGCGCGAACGCAGTCCCCCAGTATAAGAAATTGTGCAGTCGAGATTCCCACATTTGGGGAATTCGCAAAGGTCAGCACAGCCTGAGTGCAACGGTTGAGCCTCGCCTTGGGCGAACCACCTACTTGATCATGGTATTGCCCCTGCCAGGTAAGTATGAGCCTTCCTGCCTGTCTGGGAAGTACCCTGCAAGGGTGTAGGCAGCCGGAGAAGGGTGCGGAAAGTCTTAGGACAGGGCCTTGCATAACCTCTGGCCCCTCCCCTTTTAAGTCAGCACAAGATACGAGAAGGTCCTGGCTGCAGCTTGCAGAACAGGGGACGGGAGCACAGTTTTTGCTGTGGCTACATGTGTCGCTCAGCCCGCAACAGGCCTCATCGGTTAGTGGTGCTGCAATCATGTTGAGGCCTACCCCTAATCCTAGCTCTTAGTTATTGACCGACCCGTGTAGTCCCTGCTCTACTTGACAAAAAGAGGTACTTAAACAAACAAAATAAAGTCAACAAGATATTTTAAAACTCCATGCAAAGAAAAAAACGGAACAGACATACATTGTAGTTCAGCTCTACTTAGCCAAGTCGCCAAGATATTTTAAAACAACATGCAAAGAAAAAAACGGAACAGACGTACATTGTAGTTCAGCTCTACTTAGCCAAGTCTCCAAGATATTTTAAAACAACATGCAAAGAAAAAAACGGAACAGACGTACATTGTAGTTCAGCCCTATTTAGCGAGAAAGATCAAACATTAGAGCTTATAATGCAGGCCACCCGCCAAACAAAGAGACACTGGAAAACCTCTTACAAACATCGCTCCAACTGTTGTTCCACCAGAATTACATGTCAGGGGAAAGCGCGAACGCAATCCCCCAGTATAAGAAATTGTGCAGTCGAGATTCCCACATTTGGGGAATTCGCAAAGGTCAGCACAGCCTGAGTGCAATGGTTGAGCCTCGCCTTGGGCGAACCACCTACTTGATCATGGCATTGCCCCTGCGAGGTAAGTATGAGCCTTCCTGCCTGTCTGGGAAGTACCCTGCAAGGGTGTAGGCAGCCGGAGAAGGGTGCGGAAAGTCTTAGGACAGGGCCTTGCATAACCTCTGGCCCCTCCCCTTTTAAGTCAGCACAAGATACGAGAAGGTCCTGGCTGCAGCTTGCAGAACAGGGGACGGGAGCACAGTTTTTGCTGTGGCTACATGTGTCGCTCAGCCCGCAACAGGCCTCATCGGTTAGTGGTGCTGCAATCATGTTGAGGCCTACCCCTAATCCTAGCTCTTAGTTATTGACCGACCCGTGTAGTCCCTGCTCTACTTGACAAAAAGAGGTACTTAAACAAACAAAATAAAGTCAACAAGATATTTTAAAACACCATGCAAAGAAAAAAACGGAACAGACATACATTGTAGTTCAGCTCTACTTAGCCAAGTCGCCAAGATATTTTAAAACAACATGCAAAGAAAAAAACGGAACAGACGTACATTGTAGTTCAGCTCTACTTAGCCAAGTCGCCAAGATATTTTAAAACAACATGCAAAGAAAAAAACGGAACAGACGTACATTGTAGTTCAGCCCTATTTAGCGAGAAAGATCAAACATTAGAGCTTATAATGCAGGCCACCCGCCAAACAAAGAGACACTGGAAAACCTCTTACAAACATCGCTCCAACTGTTGTTCCACCAGAATTACATGTCAGGGGAAAGCGCGAACGCAGTCCCCCAGTATAAGAAATTGTGCAGTCGAGATTCCCACATTTGGGGAATTCGCAAAGGTCAGCACAGCCTGAGTGCAATGGTTGAGCCTCGCCTTGGGCGAACCACCTACTTGATCATGGTATTGCCCCTGCCAGGTAAGTATGAGCCTTCCTGCCTGTCTGGGAAGTACCCTGCAAGGGTGTAGGCAGCCGGAGAAGGGTGCGGAAAGTCTTAGGACAGGGCCTTGCATAACCTCTGGCCCCTCCCCTTTTAAGTCAGCACAAGATACGAGAAGGTCCTGGCTGCAGCTTGCAGAACAGGGGACGGGAGCACAGTTTTTGCTGTGGCTACATGTGTCGCTCAGCCCGCAACAGGCCTCATCGGTTAGTGGTGCTGCAATCATGTTGAGGCCTACCCCTAATCCTAGCTCTTAGTTATTGACCGACCCGTGTAGTCCCTGCTCTGCTTGACAAAAAGAGGTACTTAAACAAACAAAATAAAGTCAACAAGATATTTTAAAACACCATGCAAAGAAAAAAACGGAACAGACATACATTGTAGTTCAGCTCTACTTAGCCAAGTCTCCAAGATATTTTAAAACAACATGCAAAGAAAAAAACGGAACAGACGTACATTGTAGTTCAGCCCTATTTAGCGAGAAAGATCAAACATTAGAGCTTATAATGCAGGCCACCCTCCAAACAAAGAGACACTGGAAAACCTCTTACAAACATCGCTCCAACTGTTGTTCCACCAGAATTACATGTCAGGGGAAAGCGCGAACGCAGTCCCCCAGTATAAGAAATTGTGCAGTCGAGATTCCCACATTTGGGGAATTCGCAAAGGTCAGCACAGCCTGAGTGCAATGGTTGAGCCTCGCCTTGGGCGAACCACCTACTTGATCATGGTATTGCCCCTGCCAGGTAAGTATGAGCCTTCCTGCCTGTCTGGGAAGTACCCTGCAAGGGTGTAGGCAGCCGGAGAAGGGTGCGGAAAGTCTTAGGACAGGGCCTTGCATAACCTCTGGCCCCTCCCCTTTTAAGTCAGCACAAGATACGAGAAGGTCCTGGCTGCAGCTTGCAGAACAGGGGACGGGAGCACAGTTTTTGCTGTGGCTACATGTGTCGCTCAGCCCGCAACAGGCCTCATCGGTTAGTGGTGCTGCAATCATGTTGAGGCCTACCCCTAATCCTAGCTCTTAGTTATTGACCGACCCGTGTAGTCCCTGCTCTACTTGACAAAAAGAGGTACTTAAACAAACAAAATAAAGTCAACAAGATATTTTAAAACACCATGCAAAGAAAAAAACGGAACAGACATACATTGTAGTTCAGCTCTACTTAGCCAAGTCGCCAAGATATTTTAAAACAACATGCAAAGAAAAAAACGGAACAGACGTACATTGTAGTTCAGCTCTACTTAGCCAAGTCGCCAAGATATTTTAAAACAACATGCAAAGAAAAAAACGGAACAGACGTACATTGTAGTTCAGCTCTATTTAGCGAGAAAGATCAAACATTAGAGCTTATAATGCAGGCCACCCGCCAAACAAAGAGACACTGGAAAACCTCTTACAAACATCGCTCCAACTGTTGTTCCACCAGAATTACATGTCAGGGGAAAGCGCGAACGCAGTCCCCCAGTATAAGAAATTGTGCAGTCGAGATTCCCACATTTGGGGAATTCGCAAAGGTCAGCACAGCCTGAGTGCAATGGTTGAGCCTCACCTTGGGCGAACCACCTACTTGATCATGGTATTGCCCCTGCCAGGTAAGTATGAGCCTTCCTGCCTGTCTGGGAAGTACCCTGCAAGGGTGTAGGCAGCCGGAGAAGGGTGCGGAAAGTCTTAGGACAGGGCCTTGCATAACCTCTGGCCCCTCCCCTTTTAAGTCAGCACAAGATACGAGAAGGTCCTGGCTGCAGCTTGCAGAACAGGGGACGGGAGCACAGTTTTTGCTGTGGCTACATGTGTCGCTCAGCCCGCAACAGGCCTCATCGGTTAGTGGTGCTGCAATCATGTTGAGGCCTACCCCTAATCCTAGCTCTTAGTTATTGACCGACCCGTGTAGTCCCTGCTCTACTTGACAAAAAGAGGTACTTAAACAAACAAAATAAAGTCAACAAGATATTTTAAAACACCATGCAAAGAAAAAAACGGAACAGACATACATTGTAGTTCAGCTCTACTTAGCCAAGTCGCCAAGATATTTTAAAACAACATGCAAAGAAAAAAACGGAACAGACGTACATTGTAGTTCAGCTCTACTTAGCCAAGTCGCCAAGATATTTTAAAACAACATGCAAAGAAAAAAACGGAACAGACGTACATTGTAGTTCAGCCCTATTTAGCGAGAAAGATCAAACATTAGAGCTTATAATGCAGGCCACCCGCCAAACAAAGAGACACTGGAAAACCTCTTACAAACATCGCTCCAACTGTTGTTCCACCAGAATTACATGTCAGGGGAAAGCGCGAACGCAGTCCCCCAGTATAAGAAATTGTGCAGTCGAGATTCCCACATTTGGGGAATTCGCAAAGGTCAGCACAGCCTGAGTGCAACGGTTGAGCCTCGCCTTGGGCGAACCACCTACTTGATCATGGTATTGCCCCTGCCAGGTAAGTATGAGCCTTCCTGCCTGTCTGGGAAGTACCCTGCAAGGGTGTAGGCAGCCGGAGAAGGGTGCGGAAAGTCTTAGGACAGGGCCTTGCATAACCTCTGGCCCCTCCCCTTTTAAGTCAGCACAAGATACGAGAAGGTCCTGGCTGCAGCTTGCAGAACAGGGGACGGGAGCACAGTTTTTGCTGTGGCTACATGTGTCGCTCAGCCCGCAACAGGCCTCATCGGTTAGTGGTGCTGCAATCATGTTGAGGCCTACCCCTAATCCTAGCTCTTAGTTATTGACCGACCCGTGTAGTCCCTGCTCTGCTTGACAAAAAGAGGTACTTAAACAAACAAAATAAAGTCAACAAGATATTTTAAAACACCATGCAAAGAAAAAAACGGAACAGACATACATTGTAGTTCAGCTCTACTTAGCCAAGTCTCCAAGATATTTTAAAACAACATGCAAAGAAAAAAACGGAACAGACGTACATTGTAGTTCAGCCCTATTTAGCGAGAAAGATCAAACATTAGAGCTTATAATGCAGGCCACCCTCCAAACAAAGAGACACTGGAAAACCTCTTACAAACATCGCTCCAACTGTTGTTCCACCAGAATTACATGTCAGGGGAAAGCGCGAACGCAGTCCCCCAGTATAAGAAATTGTGCAGTCGAGATTCCCCCATTTGGGGAATTCGCAAAGGTCAGCACAGCCTGAGTGCAATGGTTGAGCCTCGCCTTGGGCGAACCACCTACTTGATCATGGTATTGCCCCTGCCAGGTAAGTATGAGCCTTCCTGCCTGTCTGGGAAGTACCCTGCAAGGGTGTAGGCAGCCGGAGAAGGGTGCGGAAAGTCTTAGGACAGGGCCTTGCATAACCTCTGGCCCCTCCCCTTTTAAGTCAGCACAAGATACGAGAAGGTCCTGGCTGCAGCTTGCAGAACAGGGGACGGGAGCACAGTTTTTGCTGTGGCTACATGTGTCGCTCAGCCCGCAACAGGCCTCATCGGTTAGTGGTGCTGCAATCATGTTGAGGCCTACCCCTAATCCTAGCTCTTAGTTATTGACCGACCCGTGTAGTCCCTGCTCTACTTGACAAAAAGAGGTACTTAAACAAACAAAATAAAGTCAACAAGATATTTTAAAACACCATGCAAAGAAAAAAACGGAACAGACATACATTGTAGTTCAGCTCTACTTAGCCAAGTCGCCAAGATATTTTAAAACAACATGCAAAGAAAAAAACGGAACAGACGTACATTGTAGTTCAGCTCTACTTAGCCAAGTCGCCAAGATATTTTAAAACAACATGCAAAGAAAAAAACGGAACAGACGTACATTGTAGTTCAGCCCTATTTAGCGAGAAAGATCAAACATTAGAGCTTATAATGCAGGCCACCCTCCAAACAAAGAGACACTGGAAAACCTCTTACAAACATCGCTCCAACTGTTGTTCCACCAGAATTACATGTCAGGGGAAAGCGCGAACGCAGTCCCCCAGTATAAGAAATTGTGCAGTCGAGATTCCCCCATTTGGGGAATTCGCAAAGGTCAGCACAGCCTGAGTGCAATGGTTGAGCCTCGCCTTGGGCGAACCACCTACTTGATCATGGTATTGCCCCTGCCAGGTAAGTATGAGCCTTCCTGCCTGTCTGGGAAGTACCCTGCAAGGGTGTAGGCAGCCGGAGAAGGGTGCGGAAAGTCTTAGGACAGGGCCTTGCATAACCTCTGGCCCCTCCCCTTTTAAGTCAGCACAAGATACGAGAAGGTCCTGGCTGCAGCTTGCAGAACAGGGGACGGGAGCACAGTTTTTGCTGTGGCTACATGTGTCGCTCAGCCCGCAACAGGCCTCATCGGTTAGTGGTGCTGCAATCATGTTGAGGCCTACCCCTAATCCTAGCTCTTAGTTATTGACCGACCCGTGTAGTCCCTGCTCTGCTTGACAAAAAGAGGTACTTAAACAAACAAAATAAAGTCAACAAGATATTTTAAAACACCATGCAAAGAAAAAAACGGAACAGACATACATTGTAGTTCAGCTCTACTTAGCCAAGTCTCCAAGATATTTTAAAACAACATGCAAAGAAAAAAACGGAACAGACGTACATTGTAGTTCAGCCCTATTTAGCGAGAAAGATCAAACATTAGAGCTTATAATGCAAGCCACCCTCCAAACAAAGAGACACTGGAAAACCTCTTACAAACATCGCTCCAACTGTTGTTCCACCAGAATTACATGTCAGGGGAAAGCGCGAACGCAGTCCCCCAGTATAAGAAACTGTGCAGTCGAGATTCCCCCATTTGGGGAATTCGCAAAGGTCAGCACAGCCTGAGTGCAATGGTTGAGCCTCGCCTTGGGCGAACCACCTACTTGATCATGGTATTGCCCCTGCCAGGTAAGTATGAGCCTTCCTGCCTGTCTGGGAAGTACCCTGCAAGGGTGTAGGCAGCCGGAGAAGGGTGCGGAAAGTCTTAGGACAGGGCCTTGCATAACCTCTGGCCCCTCCCCTTTTAAGTCAGCACAAGATACGAGAAGGTCCTGGCTGCAGCTTGCAGAACAGGGGACGGGAGCACAGTTTTTGCTGTGGATACATGTGTCGCTCAGCCCGCAACAGGCCTCATCGGTTAGTGGTGCTGCAATCATGTTGAGGCCTACCCCTAATCCTAGCTCTTAGTTATTGACCGACCCGTGTAGTCCCTGCTCTACTTGACAAAAAGAGGTACTTAAACAAACAAAATAAAGTCAACAAGATATTTTAAAACACCATGCAAAGAAAAAAATGGAACAGACATACATTGTAGTTCAGCTCTACTTAGCCAAGTCTCCAAGATATTTTAAAACACCATGCAAAGAAAAAAACGGAACAGACATACATTGTAGTTCAGCTCTACTTAGCCAAGTCTCCAAGATATTTTAAAACAACATGCAAAGAAAAAAACGGAACAGACGTACATTGTAGTTCAGCCCTATTTAGCGAGAAAGATCAAACATTAGAGCTTATAATGCAGGCCACCCTCCAAACAAAGAGACACTGGAAAACCTCTTACAAACATCGCTCCAACTGTTGTTCCACCAGAATTACATGTCAGGGGAAAGCGCGAACGCAGTCCCCCAGTATAAGAAATTGTGCAGTCGAGATGCCCACATTTGGGGAATTCGCAAAGGTCAGCACAGCCTGAGTGCAATGGTTGAGCCTCGCCTTGGGCGAACCACCTACTTGATCATGGTATTGCCCCTGCCAGGTAAGTATGAGCCTTCCTGCCTGTCTGGGAAGTACCCTGCAAGGGTGTAGGCAGCCGGAGAAGGGTGCGGAAAGTCTTAGGACAGGGCCTTGCATAACCTCTGGCCCCTCCCCTTTTAAGTCAGCACAAGATACGAGAAGGTCCTGGCTGCAGCTTGCAGAACAGGGGACGGGAGCACAGTTTTTGCTGTGGCTACATGTGTCGCTCAGCCCGCAACAGGCCTCATCGGTTAGTGGTGCTGCAATCATGTTGAGGCCTACCCCTAATGCTAGCTCTTAGTTATTGACCGACCCGTGTAGTCCCTGCTCTACTTGACAAAAAGAGGTACTTAAACAAACAAAATAAAGTCAACAAGATATTTTAAAACACCATGCAAAGAAAAAAACGGAACAGACGTACATTGTAGTTCAGCTCTACTTAGCCAAGTCGCCAAGATATTTTAAAACAACATGCAAAGAAAAAAACGGAACAGACGTACATTGTAGTTCAGCTCTACTTAGCCAAGTCGCCAAGATATTTTAAAACAACATGCAAAGAAAAAAACGGAACAGACGTACATTGTAGTTCAGCCCTATTTAGCGAGAAAGATCAAACATTAGAGCTTATAACGCAGGCCACCCGCCAAACAAAGAGACACTGGAAAACCTCTTACAAACATCGCTCCAACTGTTGTTCCACCAGAATTACATGTCAGGGGAAAGCGCGAACGCAGTCCCCCAGTATAAGAAATTGTGCAGTCGAGATTCCCACATTTGGGGAATTCGCAAAGGTCAGCACAGCCTGAGTGCAATGGTTGAGCCTCGCCTTGGGCGAACCACCTACTTGATCATGGTATTGCCCCTGCCAGGTAAGTATGAGCCTTCCTGCCTGTCTGGGAAGTACCCTGCAAGGGTGTAGGCAGCCGGAGAAGGGTGCGGAAAGTCTTAGGACAGGGCCTTGCATAACCTCTGGCCCCTCCCCTTTTAAGTCAGCACAAGATACGAGAAGGTCCTGGCTGCAGCTTGCAGAACAGGGGACGGGAGCACAGTTTTTGCTGTGGCTACATGTGTCGCTCAGCCCGCAACAGGCCTCATCGGTTAGTGGTGCTGCAATCATGTTGAGGCCTACCCCTAATCCTAGCTCTTAGTTATTGACCGACCCGTGTAGTCCCTGCTCTACTTGACAAAAAGAGGTACTTAAACAAACAAAATAAAGTCAACAAGATATTTTAAAACACCATGCAAAGAAAAAAACGGAACAGACGTACATTGTAGTTCAGCTCTACTTAGCCAAGTCGCCAAGATATTTTAAAACAACATGCAAAGAAAAAAACGGAACAGACGTACATTGTAGTTCAGCTCTACTTAGCCAAGTCGCCAAGATATTTTAAAACAACATGCAAAGAAAAAAACGGAACAGACGTACATTGTAGTTCAGCCCTATTTAGCGAGAAAGATCAAACATTAGAGCTTATAATGCAGGCCACCCGCCAAACAAAGAGACACTGGAAAACCTCTTACAAACATCGCTCCAACTGTTGTTCCACCAGAATTACATGTCAGGGGAAAGCGCGAACGCAGTCCCCCAGTATAAGAAATTGTGCAGTCGAGATTCCCACATTTGGGGAATTCGCAAAGGTCAGCACAGCCTGAGTGCAATGGTTGAGCCTCGCCTTGGGCGAACCACCTACTTGATCATGGTATTGCCCCTGCCAGGTAAGTATGAGCCTTCCTGCCTGTCTGGGAAGTACCCTGCAAGGGTGTAGGCAGCCGGAGAAGGGTGCGGAAAGTCTTAGGACAGGGCCTTGCATAACCTCTGGCCCCTCCCCTTTTAAGTCAGCACAAGATACGAGAAGGTCCTGGCTGCAGCTTGCAGAACAGGGGACGGGAGCACAGTTTTTGCTGTGGCTACATGTGTCGCTCAGCCCGCAACAGGCCTCATCGGTTAGTGGTGCTGCAATCATGTTGAGGCCTACCCCTAATCCTAGCTCTTAGTTATTGACCGACCCGTGTAGTCCCTGCTCTACTTGACAAAAAGAGGTACTTAAACAAACAAAATAAAGTCAACAAGATATTTTAAAACACCATGCAAAGAAAAAAACGGAACAGACGTACATTGTAGTTCAGCTCTACTTAGCCAAGTCGCCAAGATATTTTAAAACAACATGCAAAGAAAAAAACGGAACAGACGTACATTGTAGTTCAGCTCTACTTAGCCAAGTCGCCAAGATATTTTAAAACAACATGCAAAGAAAAAAACGGAACAGACGTACATTGTAGTTCAGCCCTATTTAGCGAGAAAGATCAAACATTAGAGCTTATAATGCAGGCCACCCGCCAAACAAAGAGACACTGGAAAACCTCTTACAAACATCGCTCCAACTGTTGTTCCACCAGAATTACATGTCAGGGGAAAGCGCGAACGCAGTCCCCCAGTATAAGAAATTGTGCAGTCGAGATTCCCACATTTGGGGAATTCGCAAAGGTCAGCACAGCCTGAGTGCAATGGTTGAGCCTCGCCTTGGGCGAACCACCTACTTGATCATGGTATTGCCCCTGCCAGGTAAGTATGAGCCTTCCTGCCTGTCTGGGAAGTACCCTGCAAGGGTGTAGGCAGCCGGAGAAGGGTGCGGAAAGTCTTAGGACAGGGCCTTGCATAACCTCTGGCCCCTCCCCTTTTAAGTCAGCACAAGATACGAGAAGGTCCTGGCTGCAGCTTGCAGAACAGGGGACGGGAGCACAGTTTTTGCTGTGGCTACATGTGTCGCTCAGCCCGCAACAGGCCTCATCGGTTAGTGGTGCTGCAATCATGTTGAGGCCTACCCCTAATCCTAGCTCTTAGTTATTGACCGACCCGTGTAGTCCCTGCTCTGCTTGACAAAAAGAGGTACTTAAACAAACAAAATAAAGTCAACAAGATATTTTAAAACACCATGCAAAGAAAAAAACGGAACAGACATACATTGTAGTTCAGCTCTACTTAGCCAAGTCTCCAAGATATTTTAAAACAACATGCAAAGAAAAAAACGGAACAGACGTACATTGTAGTTCAGCCCTATTTAGCGAGAAAGATCAAACATTAGAGCTTATAATGCAGGCCACCCTCCAAACAAAGAGACACTGGAAAACCTCTTACAAACATCGCTCCAACTGTTGTTCCACCAGAATTACATGTCAGGGGAAAGCGCGAACGCAGTCCCCCAGTATAAGAAATTGTGCAGTTGAGATTCCCCCATTTGGGGAATTCGCAAAGGTCAGCACAGCCTGAGTGCAATGGTTGAGCCTCGCCTTGGGCGAACCACCTACTTGATCATGGTATTGCCCCTGCCAGGTAAGTATGAGCCTTCCTGCCTGTCTGGGAAGTACCCTGCAAGGGTGTAGGCAGCCGGAGAAGGGTGCGGAAAGTCTTAGGACAGGGCCTTGCATAACCTCTGGCCCCTCCGGCCCCTCCCCTTTTAAGTCAGCACAAGATACGAGAAGGTCCTGGCTGCAGCTTGCAGAACAGGGGACGGGAGCACAGTTTTTGCTGTGGATACATGTGTCGCTCAGCCCGCAACAGGCCTCATCGGTTAGTGGTGCTGCAATCATGTTGAGGCCTACCCCTAATCCTAGCTCTTAGTTATTGACCGACCCGTGTAGTCCCTGCTCTACTTGACAAAAAGAGGTACTTAAACAAACAAAATAAAGTCAACAAGATATTTTAAAACACCATGCAAAGAAAAAAATGGAACAGACATACATTGTAGTTCAGCTCTACTTAGCCAAGTCTCCAAGATATTTTAAAACACCATGCAAAGAAAAAAACGGAACAGACGTACATTGTAGTTCAGCTCTACTTAGCCAAGTCGCCAAGATATTTTAAAACAACATGCAAAGAAAAAAACGGAACAGACGTACATTGTAGTTCAGCCCTATTTAGCGAGAAAGATCAAACATTAGAGCTTATAACGCAGGCCACCCGCCAAACAAAGAGACACTGGAAAACCTCTTACAAACATCGCTCCAACTGTTGTTCCACCAGAATTACATGTCAGGGGAAAGCGCGAACGCAGTCCCCCAGTATAAGAAATTGTGCAGTCGAGATTCCCACATTTGGGGAATTCGCAAAGGTCAGCACAGCCTGAGTGCAATGGTTGAGCCTCGCCTTGGGCGAACCACCTACTTGATCATGGTATTGCCCCTGCCAGGTAAGTATGAGCCTTCCTGCCTGTCTGGGAAGTACCCTGCAAGGGTGTAGGCAGCCGGAGAAGGGTGCGGAAAGTCTTAGGACAGGGCCTTGCATAACCTCTGGCCCCTCCCCTTTTAAGTCAGCACAAGATACGAGAAGGTCCTGGCTGCAGCTTGCAGAACAGGGGACGGGAGCACAGTTTTTGCTGTGGCTACATGTGTCGCTCAGCCCGCAACAGGCCTCATCGGTTAGTGGTGCTGCAATCATGTTGAGGCCTACCCCTAATCCTAGCTCTTAGTTATTGACCGACCCGTGTAGTCCCTGCTCTACTTGACAAAAAGAGGTACTTAAACAAACAAAATAAAGTCAACAAGATATTTTAAAACACCATGCAAAGAAAAAAACGGAACAGACATACATTGTAGTTCAGCTCTACTTAGCCAAGTCTCCAAGATATTTTAAAACAACATGCAAAGAAAAAAACGGAACAGACGTACATTGTAGTTCAGCCCTATTTAGCGAGAAAGATCAAACATTAGAGCTTATAACGCAGGCCACCCGCCAAACAAAGAGACACTGGAAAACCTCTTACAAACATCGCTCCAACTGTTGTTCCACCAGAATTACATGTCAGGGGAAAGCGCGAACGCAGTCCCCCAGTATAAGAAATTGTGCAGTCGAGATTCCCCCATTTGGGGAATTCGCAAAGGTCAGCACAGCCTGAGTGCAATGGTTGAGCCTCGCCTTGGGCGAACCACCTACTTGATCATGGTATTGCCCCTGCCAGGTAAGTATGAGCCTTCCTGCCTGTCTGGGAAGTACCCTGCAAGGGTGTAGGCAGCCGGAGAAGGGTGCGGAAAGTCTTAGGACAGGGCCTTGCATAACCTCTGGCCCCTCCCCTTTTAAGTCAGCACAAGATACGAGAAGGTCCTGGCTGCAGCTTGCAGAACAGGGGACGGGAGCACAGTTTTTGCTGTGGCTACATGTGTCGCTCAGCCCGCAACAGGCCTCATCGGTTAGTGGTGCTGCAATCATGTTGAGGCCTACCCCTAATCCTAGCTCTTAGTTATTGACCGACCCGTGTAGTCCCTGCTCTACTTGACAAAAAGAGGTACTTAAACAAACAAAATAAAGTCAACAAGATATTTTAAAACACCATGCAAAGAAAAAAACGGAACAGACATACATTGTAGTTCAGCTCTACTTAGCCAAGTCTCCAAGATATTTTAAAACAACATGCAAAGAAAAAAACGGAACAGACGTACATTGTAGTTCAGCTCTACTTAGCCAAGTCGCCAAGATATTTTAAAACAACATGCAAAGAAAAAAACGGAACAGACGTACATTGTAGTTCAGCCCTATTTAGCGAGAAAGATCAAACATTAGAGCTTATAACGCAGGCCACCCGCCAAACAAAGAGACACTGGAAAACCTCTTACAAACATCGCTCCAACTGTTGTTCCACCAGAATTACATGTCAGGGGAAAGCGCGAACGCAGTCCCCCAGTATAAGAAATTGTGCAGTCGAGATTCCCACATTTGGGGAATTCGCAAAGGTCAGCACAGCCTGAGTGCAATGGTTGAGCCTCGCCTTGGGCGAACCACCTACTTGATCATGGTATTGCCCCTGCCAGGTAAGTATGAGCCTTCCTGCCTGTCTGGGAAGTACCCTGCAAGGGTGTAGGCAGCCGGAGAAGGGTGCGGAAAGTCTTAGGACAGGGCCTTGCATAACCTCTGGCCCCTCCCCTTTTAAGTCAGCACAAGATACGAGAAGGTCCTGGCTGCAGCTTGCAGAACAGGGGACGGGAGCACAGTTTTTGCTGTGGCTACATGTGTCGCTCAGCCCGCAACAGGCCTCATCGGTTAGTGGTGCTGCAATCATGTTGAGGCCTACCCCTAATCCTAGCTCTTAGTTATTGACCGACCCGTGTAGTCCCTGCTCTACTTGACAAAAAGAGGTACTTAAACAAACAAAATAAAGTCAACAAGATATTTTAAAACACCATGCAAAGAAAAAAACGGAACAGACATACATTGTAGTTCAGCTCTACTTAGCCAAGTCTCCAAGATATTTTAAAACAACATGCAAAGAAAAAAACGGAACAGACGTACATTGTAGTTCAGCTCTACTTAGCCAAGTCGCCAAGATATTTTAAAACAACATGCAACGAAAAAAAACGGAACAGACGTACATTGTAGTTCAGCCCTATTTAGCGAGAAAGATCAAACATTAGAGCTTATAACGCAGGCCACCCGCCAAACAAAGAGACACTGGAAAACCTCTTACAAACATCGCTCCAACTGTTGTTCCACCAGAATTACATGTCAGGGGAAAGCGCGAACGCAGTCCCCCAGTATAAGAAATTGTGCAGTCGAGATTCCCACATTTGGGGAATTCGCAAAGGTCAGCACAGCCTGAGTGCAATGGTTGAGCCTCGCCTTGGGCGAACCACCTACTTGATCATGGTATTGCCCCTGCCAGGTAAGTATGAGCCTTCCTGCCTGTCTGGGAAGTACCCTGCAAGGGTGTAGGCAGCCGGAGAAGGGTGCGGAAAGTCTTAGGACAGGGCCTTGCATAACCTCTGGCCCCTCCCCTTTTAAGTCAGCACAAGATACGAGAAGGTCCTGGCTGCAGCTTGCAGAACAGGGGACGGGAGCACAGTTTTTGCTGTGGCTACATGTGTCGCTCAGCCCGCAACAGGCCTCATCGGTTAGTGGTGCTGCAATCATGTTGAGGCCTACCCCTAATCCTAGCTCTTAGTTATTGACCGACCCGTGTAGTCCCTGCTCTACTTGACAAAAAGAGGTACTTAAACAAACAAAATAAAGTCAACAAGATATTTTAAAACACCATGCAAAGAAAAAAACGGAACAGACATACATTGTAGTTCAGCTCTACTTAGCCAAGTCTCCAAGATATTTTAAAACAACATGCAAAGAAAAAAACGGAACAGACGTACATTGTAGTTCAGCTCTACTTAGCCAAGTCTCCAAGATATTTTAAAACAACATGCAAAGAAAAAAACGGAACAGACGTACATTGTAGTTCAGCCCTATTTAGCGAGAAAGATCAAACATTAGAGCTTATAATGCAGGCCACCCTCCAAACAAAGAGACACTGGAAAACCTCTTACAAACATCGCTCCAACTGTTGTTCCACCAGAATTACATGTCAGGGGAAAGCGCGAACGCAATCCCCCAGTATAAGAAATTGTGCAGTCGAGATTCCCACATTTGGGGAATTCGCAAAGGTCAGCACAGCCTGAGTGCAATGGTTGAGCCTCGCCTTGGGCGAACCACCTACTTGATCATGGTATTGCCCCTGCCAGGTAAGTATGAGCCTTCCTGCCTGTCTGGGAAGTACCCTGCAAGGGTGTAGGCAGCCGGAGAAGGGTGCGGAAAGTCTTAGGACAGGGCCTTGCATAACCTCTGGCCCCTCCCCTTTTAAGTCAGCACAAGATACGAGAAGGTCCTGGCTGCAGCTTGCAGAACAGGGGACGGGAGCACAGTTTTTGCTGTGGCTACATGTGTCGCTCAGCCCGCAACAGGCCTCATCGGTTAGTGGTGCTGCAATCATGTTGAGGCCTACCCCTAATCCTAGCTCTTAGTTATTGACCGACCCGTGTAGTCCCTGCTCTACTTGACAAAAAGAGGTACTTAAACAAACAAAATAAAGTCAACAAGATATTTTAAAACACCATGCAAAGAAAAAAACGGAACAGACATACATTGTAGTTCAGCTCTACTTAGCCAAGTCTCCAAGATATTTTAAAACAACATGCAAAGAAAAAAACGGAACAGACATACATTGTAGTTCAGCTCTACTTAGCCAAGTCTCCAAGATATTTTAAAACAACATGCAAAGAAAAAAACGGAACAGACGTACATTGTAGTTCAGCCCTATTTAGCGAGAAAGATCAAACATTAGAGCTTATAATGCAGGCCACCTGCCAAACAAAGAGACACTGGAAAACCTCTTACAAACATCGCTCCAACTGTTGTTCCACCAGAATTACATGTCAGGGGAAAGCGCGAACGCAATCCCCCAGTATAAGAAATTGTGCAGTCGAGATTCCCACATTTGGGGAATTCGCAAAGGTCAGCACAGCCTGAGTGCAATGGTTGAGCCTCGCCTTGGGCGAACCACCTACTTGATCATGGTATTGCCCCTGCCAGGTAAGTATGAGCCTTCCTGCCTGTCTGGGAAGTACCCTGCAAGGGTGTAGGCAGCCGGAGAAGGGTGCGGAAAGTCTTAGGACAGGGCCTTGCATAACCTCTGGCCCCTCCCCTTTTAAGTCAGCACAAGATACGAGAAGGTCCTGGCTGCAGCTTGCAGAACAGGGGACGGGAGCACAGTTTTTGCTGTGGCTACATGTGTCGCTCAGCCCGCAACAGGCCTCATCGGTTAGTGGTGCTGCAATCATGTTGAGGCCTACCCCTAATCCTAGCTCTTAGTTATTGACCGACCCGTGTAGTCCCTGCTCTACTTGACAAAAAGAGGTACTTAAACAAACAAAATAAAGTCAACAAGATATTTTAAAACACCATGCAAAGAAAAAAACGGAACAGACATACATTGTAGTTCAGCTCTACTTAGCCAAGTCTCCAAGATATTTTAAAACAACATGCAAAGAAAAAAACGGAACAGACGTACATTGTAGTTCAGCCCTATTTAGCGAGAAAGATCAAACATTAGAGCTTATAACGCAGGCCACCCGCCAAACAAAGAGACACTGGAAAACCTCTTACAAACATCGCTCCAACTGTTGTTCCACCAGAATTACATGTCAGGGGAAAGCGCGAACGCAGTCCCCCAGTATAAGAAATTGTGCAGTCGAGATTCCCCCATTTGGGGAATTCGCAAAGGTCAGCACAGCCTGAGTGCAATGGTTGAGCCTCGCCTTGGGCGAACCACCTACTTGATCATGGTATTGCCCCTGCCAGGTAAGTATGAGCCTTCCTGCCTGTCTGGGAAGTACCCTGCAAGGGTGTAGGCAGCCGGAGAAGGGTGCGGAAAGTCTTAGGACAGGGCCTTGCATAACCTCTGGCCCCTCCCCTTTTAAGTCAGCACAAGATACGAGAAGGTCCTGGCTGCAGCTTGCAGAACAGGGGACGGGAGCACAGTTTTTGCTGTGGCTACATGTGTCGCTCAGCCCGCAACAGGCCTCATCGGTTAGTGGTGCTGCAATCATGTTGAGGCCTACCCCTAATCCTAGCTCTTAGTTATTGACCGACCCGTGTAGTCCCTGCTCTACTTGACAAAAAGAGGTACTTAAACAAACAAAATAAAGTCAACAAGATATTTTAAAACACCATGCAAAGAAAAAAACGGAACAGACATACATTGTAGTTCAGCTCTACTTAGCCAAGTCTCCAAGATATTTTAAAACAACATGCAAAGAAAAAAACGGAACAGACGTACATTGTAGTTCAGCTCTACTTAGCCAAGTCGCCAAGATATTTTAAAACAACATGCAAAGAAAAAAACGGAACAGACGTACATTGTAGTTCAGCCCTATTTAGCGAGAAAGATCAAACATTAGAGCTTATAACGCAGGCCACCCGCCAAACAAAGAGACACTGGAAAACCTCTTACAAACATCGCTCCAACTGTTGTTCCACCAGAATTACATGTCAGGGGAAAGCGCGAACGCAGTCCCCCAGTATAAGAAATTGTGCAGTCGAGATTCCCACATTTGGGGAATTCGCAAAGGTCAGCACAGCCTGAGTGCAATGGTTGAGCCTCGCCTTGGGCGAACCACCTACTTGATCATGGTATTGCCCCTGCCAGGTAAGTATGAGCCTTCCTGCCTGTCTGGGAAGTACCCTGCAAGGGTGTAGGCAGCCGGAGAAGGGTGCGGAAAGTCTTAGGACAGGGCCTTGCATAACCTCTGGCCCCTCCCCTTTTAAGTCAGCACAAGATACGAGAAGGTCCTGGCTGCAGCTTGCAGAACAGGGGACGGGAGCACAGTTTTTGCTGTGGCTACATGTGTCGCTCAGCCCGCAACAGGCCTCATCGGTTAGTGGTGCTGCAATCATGTTGAGGCCTACCCCTAATCCTAGCTCTTAGTTATTGACCGACCCGTGTAGTCCCTGCTCTACTTGACAAAAAGAGGTACTTAAACAAACAAAATAAAGTCAACAAGATATTTTAAAACACCATGCAAAGAAAAAAACGGAACAGACATACATTGTAGTTCAGCTCTACTTAGCCAAGTCTCCAAGATATTTTAAAACAACATGCAAAGAAAAAAACGGAACAGACGTACATTGTAGTTCAGCTCTACTTAGCCAAGTCGCCAAGATATTTTAAAACAACATGCAACGAAAAAAAACGGAACAGACGTACATTGTAGTTCAGCCCTATTTAGCGAGAAAGATCAAACATTAGAGCTTATAACGCAGGCCACCCGCCAAACAAAGAGACACTGGAAAACCTCTTACAAACATCGCTCCAACTGTTGTTCCACCAGAATTACATGTCAGGGGAAAGCGCGAACGCAGTCCCCCAGTATAAGAAATTGTGCAGTCGAGATTCCCACATTTGGGGAATTCGCAAAGGTCAGCACAGCCTGAGTGCAATGGTTGAGCCTCGCCTTGGGCGAACCACCTACTTGATCATGGTATTGCCCCTGCCAGGTAAGTATGAGCCTTCCTGCCTGTCTGGGAAGTACCCTGCAAGGGTGTAGGCAGCCGGAGAAGGGTGCGGAAAGTCTTAGGACAGGGCCTTGCATAACCTCTGGCCCCTCCCCTTTTAAGTCAGCACAAGATACGAGAAGGTCCTGGCTGCAGCTTGCAGAACAGGGGACGGGAGCACAGTTTTTGCTGTGGCTACATGTGTCGCTCAGCCCGCAACAGGCCTCATCGGTTAGTGGTGCTGCAATCATGTTGAGGCCTACCCCTAATCCTAGCTCTTAGTTATTGACCGACCCGTGTAGTCCCTGCTCTACTTGACAAAAAGAGGTACTTAAACAAACAAAATAAAGTCAACAAGATATTTTAAAACACCATGCAAAGAAAAAAACGGAACAGACATACATTGTAGTTCAGCTCTACTTAGCCAAGTCTCCAAGATATTTTAAAACAACATGCAAAGAAAAAAACGGAACAGACGTACATTGTAGTTCAGCTCTACTTAGCCAAGTCTCCAAGATATTTTAAAACAACATGCAAAGAAAAAAACGGAACAGACGTACATTGTAGTTCAGCCCTATTTAGCGAGAAAGATCAAACATTAGAGCTTATAATGCAGGCCACCCTCCAAACAAAGAGACACTGGAAAACCTCTTACAAACATCGCTCCAACTGTTGTTCCACCAGAATTACATGTCAGGGGAAAGCGCGAACGCAATCCCCCAGTATAAGAAATTGTGCAGTCGAGATTCCCACATTTGGGGAATTCGCAAAGGTCAGCACAGCCTGAGTGCAATGGTTGAGCCTCGCCTTGGGCGAACCACCTACTTGATCATGGTATTGCCCCTGCCAGGTAAGTATGAGCCTTCCTGCCTGTCTGGGAAGTACCCTGCAAGGGTGTAGGCAGCCGGAGAAGGGTGCGGAAAGTCTTAGGACAGGGCCTTGCATAACCTCTGGCCCCTCCCCTTTTAAGTCAGCACAAGATACGAGAAGGTCCTGGCTGCAGCTTGCAGAACAGGGGACGGGAGCACAGTTTTTGCTGTGGCTACATGTGTCGCTCAGCCCGCAACAGGCCTCATCGGTTAGTGGTGCTGCAATCATGTTGAGGCCTACCCCTAATCCTAGCTCTTAGTTATTGACCGACCCGTGTAGTCCCTGCTCTACTTGACAAAAAGAGGTACTTAAACAAACAAAATAAAGTCAACAAGATATTTTAAAACACCATGCAAAGAAAAAAACGGAACAGACATACATTGTAGTTCAGCTCTACTTAGCCAAGTCTCCAAGATATTTTAAAACAACATGCAAAGAAAAAAACGGAACAGACATACATTGTAGTTCAGCTCTACTTAGCCAAGTCTCCAAGATATTTTAAAACAACATGCAAAGAAAAAAACGGAACAGACGTACATTGTAGTTCAGCCCTATTTAGCGAGAAAGATCAAACATTAGAGCTTATAATGCAGGCCACCTGCCAAACAAAGAGACACTGGAAAACCTCTTACAAACATCGCTCCAACTGTTGTTCCACCAGAATTACATGTCAGGGGAAAGCGCGAACGCAATCCCCCAGTATAAGAAATTGTGCAGTCGAGATTCCCACATTTGGGGAATTCGCAAAGGTCAGCACAGCCTGAGTGCAATGGTTGAGCCTCGCCTTGGGCGAACCACCTACTTGATCATGGTATTGCCCCTGCCAGGTAAGTATGAGCCTTCCTGCCTGTCTGGGAAGTACCCTGCAAGGGTGTAGGCAGCCGGAGAAGGGTGCGGAAAGTCTTAGGACAGGGCCTTGCATAACCTCTGGCCCCTCCCCTTTTAAGTCAGCACAAGATACGAGAAGGTCCTGGCTGCAGCTTGCAGAACAGGGGACGGGAGCACAGTTTTTGCTGTGGCTACATGTGTCGCTCAGCCCGCAACAGGCCTCATCGGTTAGTGGTGCTGCAATCATGTTGAGGCCTACCCCTAATCCTAGCTCTTAGTTATTGACCGACCCGTGTAGTCCCTGCTCTACTTGACAAAAAGAGGTACTTAAACAAACAAAATAAAGTCAACAAGATATTTTAAAACACCATGCAAAGAAAAAAACGGAACAGACATACATTGTAGTTCAGCTCTACTTAGCCAAGTCGCCAAGATATTTTAAAACAACATGCAAAGAAAAAAACGGAACAGACGTACATTGTAGTTCAGCTCTACTTAGCCAAGTCGCCAAGATATTTTAAAACAACATGCAAAGAAAAAAACGGAACAGACGTACATTGTAGTTCAGCCCTATTTAGCGAGAAAGATCAAACATTAGAGCTTATAATGCAGGCCACCCGCCAAACAAAGAGACACTAGAAAACCTCTTACAAACATCGCTCCAACTGTTGTTCCACCAGAATTACATGTCAGGGGAAAGCGCGAACGCAGTCCCCCAGTATAAGAAATTGTGCAGTCGAGATTCCCACATTTGGGGAATTCGCAAAGGTCAGCACAGCCTGAGTGCAATGGTTGAGCCTCGCCTTGGGCGAACCACCTACTTGATCATGGTATTGCCCCTGCCAGGTAAGTATGAGCCTTCCTGCCTGTCTGGGAAGTACCCTGCAAGGGTGTAGGCAGCCGGAGAAGGGTGCGGAAAGTCTTAGGACAGGGCCTTGCATAACCTCTGGCCCCTCCCCTTTTAAGTCAGCACAAGATACGAGAAGGTCCTGGCTGCAGCTTGCAGAACAGGGGACGGGAGCACAGTTTTTGCTGTGGCTACATGTGTCGCTCAGCCCGCAACAGGCCTCATCGGTTAGTGGTGCTGCAATCATGTTGAGGCCTACCCCTAATCCTAGCTCTTAGTTATTGACCGACCCGTGTAGTCCCTGCTCTGCTTGACAAAAAGAGGTACTTAAACAAACAAAATAAAGTCAACAAGATATTTTAAAACACCATGCAAAGAAAAAAACGGAACAGACATACATTGTAGTTCAGCTCTACTTAGCCAAGTCTCCAAGATATTTTAAAACAACATGCAAAGAAAAAAACGGAACAGACGTACATTGTAGTTCAGCTCTACTTAGCCAAGTCTCCAAGATATTTTAAAACAACATGCAAAGAAAAAAACGGAACAGACGTACATTGTAGTTCAGCCCTATTTAGCGAGAAAGATCAAACATTAGAGCTTATAATGCAGGCCACCCTCCAAACAAAGAGACACTGGAAAACCTCTTACAAACATCGCTCCAACTGTTGTTCCACCAGAATTACATGTCAGGGGAAAGCGCGAACGCAATCCCCCAGTATAAGAAATTGTGCAGTCGAGATTCCCACATTTGGGGAATTCGCAAAGGTCAGCACAGCCTGAGTGCAATGGTTGAGCCTCGCCTTGGGCGAACCACCTACTTGATCATGGTATTGCCCCTGCCAGGTAAGTATGAGCCTTCCTGCCTGTCTGGGAAGTACCCTGCAAGGGTGTAGGCAGCCGGAGAAGGGTGCGGAAAGTCTTAGGACAGGGCCTTGCATAACCTCTGGCCCCTCCCCTTTTAAGTCAGCACAAGATACGAGAAGGTCCTGGCTGCAGCTTGCAGAACAGGGGACGGGAGCACAGTTTTTGCTGTGGCTACATGTGTCGCTCAGCCCGCAACAGGCCTCATCGGTTAGTGGTGCTGCAATCATGTTGAGGCCTACCCCTAATCCTAGCTCTTAGTTATTGACCGACCCGTGTAGTCCCTGCTCTACTTGACAAAAAGAGGTACTTAAACAAACAAAATAAAGTCAACAAGATATTTTAAAACACCATGCAAAGAAAAAAACGGAACAGACATACATTGTAGTTCAGCTCTACTTAGCCAAGTCGCCAAGATATTTTAAAACAACATGCAAAGAAAAAAACGGAACAGACGTACATTGTAGTTCAGCTCTACTTAGCCAAGTCGCCAAGATATTTTAAAACAACATGCAAAGAAAAAAACGGAACAGACGCACATTGTAGTTCAGCCCTATTTAGCGAGAAAGATCAAACATTAGAGCTTATAACGCAGGCCACCCGCCAAACAAAGAGACACTAGAAAACCTCTTACAAACATCGCTCCAACTGTTGTTCCACCAGAATTACATGTCAGGGGAAAGCGCGAACGCAGTCCCCCAGTATAAGAAATTGTGCAGTCGAGATTCCCACATTTGGGGAATTCGCAAAGGTCAGCACAGCCTGAGTGCAATGGTTGAGCCTCGCCTTGGGCGAACCACCTACTTGATCATGGTATTGCCCCTGCCAGGTAAGTATGAGCCTTCCTGCCTGTCTGGGAAGTACCCTGCAAGGGTGTAGGCAGCCGGAGAAGGGTGCGGAAAGTCTTAGGACAGGGCCTTGCATAACCTCTGGCCCCTCCCCTTTTAAGTCAGCACAAGATACGAGAAGGTCCTGGCTGCAGCTTGCAGAACAGGGGACGGGAGCACAGTTTTTGCTGTGGCTACATGTGTCGCTCAGCCCGCAACAGGCCTCATCGGTTAGTGGTGCTGCAATCATGTTGAGGCCTACCCCTAATCCTAGCTCTTAGTTATTGACCGACCCGTGTAGTCCCTGCTCTACTTGACAAAAAGAGGTACTTAAACAAACAAAATAAAGTCAACAAGATATTTTAAAACACCATGCAAAGAAAAAAACGGAACAGACATACATTGTAGTTCAGCTCTACTTAGCCAAGTCTCCAAGATATTTTAAAACAACATGCAAAGAAAAAAACGGAACAGACATACATTGTAGTTCAGCTCTACTTAGCCAAGTCTCCAAGATATTTTAAAACAACATGCAAAGAAAAAAACGGAACAGACGTACATTGTAGTTCAGCCCTATTTAGCGAGAAAGATCAAACATTAGAGCTTATAATGCAGGCCACCTGCCAAACAAAGAGACACTGGAAAACCTCTTACAAACATCGCTCCAACTGTTGTTCCACCAGAATTACATGTCAGGGGAAAGCGCGAACGCAATCCCCCAGTATAAGAAATTGTGCAGTCGAGATTCCCACATTTGGGGAATTCGCAAAGGTCAGCACAGCCTGAGTGCAATGGTTGAGCCTCGCCTTGGGCGAACCACCTACTTGATCATGGTATTGCCCCTGCCAGGTAAGTATGAGCCTTCCTGCCTGTCTGGGAAGTACCCTGCAAGGGTGTAGGCAGCCGGAGAAGGGTGCGGAAAGTCTTAGGACAGGGCCTTGCATAACCTCTGGCCCCTCCCCTTTTAAGTCAGCACAAGATACGAGAAGGTCCTGGCTGCAGCTTGCAGAACAGGGGACGGGAGCACAGTTTTTGCTGTGGCTACATGTGTCGCTCAGCCCGCAACAGGCCTCATCGGTTAGTGGTGCTGCAATCATGTTGAGGCCTACCCCTAATCCTAGCTCTTAGTTATTGACCGACCCGTGTAGTCCCTGCTCTACTTGACAAAAAGAGGTACTTAAACAAACAAAATAAAGTCAACAAGATATTTTAAAACACCATGCAAAGAAAAAAACGGAACAGACATACATTGTAGTTCAGCTCTACTTAGCCAAGTCGCCAAGATATTTTAAAACAACATGCAAAGAAAAAAACGGAACAGACGTACATTGTAGTTCAGCTCTACTTAGCCAAGTCGCCAAGATATTTTAAAACAACATGCAAAGAAAAAAACGGAACAGACGTACATTGTAGTTCAGCCCTATTTAGCGAGAAAGATCAAACATTAGAGCTTATAATGCAGGCCACCCGCCAAACAAAGAGACACTAGAAAACCTCTTACAAACATCGCTCCAACTGTTGTTCCACCAGAATTACATGTCAGGGGAAAGCGCGAACGCAGTCCCCCAGTATAAGAAATTGTGCAGTCGAGATTCCCACATTTGGGGAATTCGCAAAGGTCAGCACAGCCTGAGTGCAATGGTTGAGCCTCGCCTTGGGCGAACCACCTACTTGATCATGGTATTGCCCCTGCCAGGTAAGTATGAGCCTTCCTGCCTGTCTGGGAAGTACCCTGCAAGGGTGTAGGCAGCCGGAGAAGGGTGCGGAAAGTCTTAGGACAGGGCCTTGCATAACCTCTGGCCCCTCCCCTTTTAAGTCAGCACAAGATACGAGAAGGTCCTGGCTGCAGCTTGCAGAACAGGGGACGGGAGCACAGTTTTTGCTGTGGCTACATGTGTCGCTCAGCCCGCAACAGGCCTCATCGGTTAGTGGTGCTGCAATCATGTTGAGGCCTACCCCTAATCCTAGCTCTTAGTTATTGACCGACCCGTGTAGTCCCTGCTCTGCTTGACAAAAAGAGGTACTTAAACAAACAAAATAAAGTCAACAAGATATTTTAAAACACCATGCAAAGAAAAAAACGGAACAGACATACATTGTAGTTCAGCTCTACTTAGCCAAGTCTCCAAGATATTTTAAAACAACATGCAAAGAAAAAAACGGAACAGACGTACATTGTAGTTCAGCTCTACTTAGCCAAGTCTCCAAGATATTTTAAAACAACATGCAAAGAAAAAAACGGAACAGACGTACATTGTAGTTCAGCCCTATTTAGCGAGAAAGATCAAACATTAGAGCTTATAATGCAGGCCACCCTCCAAACAAAGAGACACTGGAAAACCTCTTACAAACATCGCTCCAACTGTTGTTCCACCAGAATTACATGTCAGGGGAAAGCGCGAACGCAATCCCCCAGTATAAGAAATTGTGCAGTCGAGATTCCCACATTTGGGGAATTCGCAAAGGTCAGCACAGCCTGAGTGCAATGGTTGAGCCTCGCCTTGGGCGAACCACCTACTTGATCATGGTATTGCCCCTGCCAGGTAAGTATGAGCCTTCCTGCCTGTCTGGGAAGTACCCTGCAAGGGTGTAGGCAGCCGGAGAAGGGTGCGGAAAGTCTTAGGACAGGGCCTTGCATAACCTCTGGCCCCTCCCCTTTTAAGTCAGCACAAGATACGAGAAGGTCCTGGCTGCAGCTTGCAGAACAGGGGACGGGAGCACAGTTTTTGCTGTGGCTACATGTGTCGCTCAGCCCGCAACAGGCCTCATCGGTTAGTGGTGCTGCAATCATGTTGAGGCCTACCCCTAATCCTAGCTCTTAGTTATTGACCGACCCGTGTAGTCCCTGCTCTACTTGACAAAAAGAGGTACTTAAACAAACAAAATAAAGTCAACAAGATATTTTAAAACACCATGCAAAGAAAAAAACGGAACAGACATACATTGTAGTTCAGCTCTACTTAGCCAAGTCGCCAAGATATTTTAAAACAACATGCAAAGAAAAAAACGGAACAGACGTACATTGTAGTTCAGCTCTACTTAGCCAAGTCGCCAAGATATTTTAAAACAACATGCAAAGAAAAAAACGGAACAGACGCACATTGTAGTTCAGCCCTATTTAGCGAGAAAGATCAAACATTAGAGCTTATAACGCAGGCCACCCGCCAAACAAAGAGACACTAGAAAACCTCTTACAAACATCGCTCCAACTGTTGTTCCACCAGAATTACATGTCAGGGGAAAGCGCGAACGCAGTCCCCCAGTATAAGAAATTGTGCAGTCGAGATTCCCACATTTGGGGAATTCGCAAAGGTCAGCACAGCCTGAGTGCAATGGTTGAGCCTCGCCTTGGGCGAACCACCTACTTGATCATGGTATTGCCCCTGCCAGGTAAGTATGAGCCTTCCTGCCTGTCTGGGAAGTACCCTGCAAGGGTGTAGGCAGCCGGAGAAGGGTGCGGAAAGTCTTAGGACAGGGCCTTGCATAACCTCTGGCCCCTCCCCTTTTAAGTCAGCACAAGATACGAGAAGGTCCTGGCTGCAGCTTGCAGAACAGGGGACGGGAGCACAGTTTTTGCTGTGGCTACATGTGTCGCTCAGCCCGCAACAGGCCTCATCGGTTAGTGGTGCTGCAATCATGTTGAGGCCTACCCCTAATCCTAGCTCTTAGTTATTGACCGACCCGTGTAGTCCCTGCTCTACTTGACAAAAAGAGGTACTTAAACAAACAAAATAAAGTCAACAAGATATTTTAAAACACCATGCAAAGAAAAAAACGGAACAGACATACATTGTAGTTCAGCTCTACTTAGCCAAGTCTCCAAGATATTTTAAAACAACATGCAAAGAAAAAAACGGAACAGACGTACATTGTAGTTCAGCCCTATTTAGCGAGAAAGATCAAACATTAGAGCTTATAATGCAGGCCACCCGCCAAACAAAGAGACACTGGAAAACCTCTTACAAACATCGCTCCAACTGTTGTTCCACCAGAATTACATGTCAGGGGAAAGCGCGAACGCAGTCCCCCAGTATAAGAAATTGTGCAGTCGAGATTCCCACATTTGGGGAATTCGCAAAGGTCAGCACAGCCTGAGTGCAATGGTTGAGCCTCGCCTTGGGCGAACCACCTACTTGATCATGGTATTGCCCCTGCCAGGTAAGTATGAGCCTTCCTGCCTGTCTGGGAAGTACCCTGCAAGGGTGTAGGCAGCCGGAGAAGGGTGCGGAAAGTCTTAGGACAGGGCCTTGCATAACCTCTGGCCCCTCCCCTTTTAAGTCAGCACAAGATACGAGAAGGTCCTGGCTGCAGCTTGCAGAACAGGGGACGGGAGCACAGTTTTTGCTGTGGCTACATGTGTCGCTCAGCCCGCAACAGGCCTCATCGGTTAGTGGTGCTGCAATCATGTTGAGGCCTACCCCTAATCCTAGCTCTTAGTTATTGACCGACCCGTGTAGTCCCTGCTCTGCTTGACAAAAAGAGGTACTTAAACAAACAAAATAAAGTCAACAAGATATTTTAAAACACCATGCAAAGAAAAAAACGGAACAGACATACATTGTAGTTCAGCTCTACTTAGCCAAGTCTCCAAGATATTTTAAAACAACATGCAAAGAAAAAAACGGAACAGACGTACATTGTAGTTCAGCTCTACTTAGCCAAGTCTCCAAGATATTTTAAAACAACATGCAAAGAAAAAAACGGAACAGACGTACATTGTAGTTCAGCCCTATTTAGCGAGAAAGATCAAACATTAGAGCTTATAATGCAGGCCACCCTCCAAACAAAGAGACACTGGAAAACCTCTTACAAACATCGCTCCAACTGTTGTTCCACCAGAATTACATGTCAGGGGAAAGCGCGAACGCAATCCCCCAGTATAAGAAATTGTGCAGTCGAGATTCCCACATTTGGGGAATTCGCAAAGGTCAGCACAGCCTGAGTGCAATGGTTGAGCCTCGCCTTGGGCGAACCACCTACTTGATCATGGTATTGCCCCTGCCAGGTAAGTATGAGCCTTCCTGCCTGTCTGGGAAGTACCCTGCAAGGGTGTAGGCAGCCGGAGAAGGGTGCGGAAAGTCTTAGGACAGGGCCTTGCATAACCTCTGGCCCCTCCCCTTTTAAGTCAGCACAAGATACGAGAAGGTCCTGGCTGCAGCTTGCAGAACAGGGGACGGGAGCACAGTTTTTGCTGTGGCTACATGTGTCGCTCAGCCCGCAACAGGCCTCATCGGTTAGTGGTGCTGCAATCATGTTGAGGCCTACCCCTAATCCTAGCTCTTAGTTATTGACCGACCCGTGTAGTCCCTGCTCTACTTGACAAAAAGAGGTACTTAAACAAACAAAATAAAGTCAACAAGATATTTTAAAACACCATGCAAAGAAAAAAACGGAACAGACATACATTGTAGTTCAGCTCTACTTAGCCAAGTCTCCAAGATATTTTAAAACAACATGCAAAGAAAAAAACGGAACAGACATACATTGTAGTTCAGCTCTACTTAGCCAAGTCTCCAAGATATTTTAAAACAACATGCAAAGAAAAAAACGGAACAGACGTACATTGTAGTTCAGCCCTATTTAGCGAGAAAGATCAAACATTAGAGCTTATAATGCAGGCCACCTGCCAAACAAAGAGACACTGGAAAACCTCTTACAAACATTGCTCCAACTGTTGTTCCACCAGAATTACATGTCAGGGGAAAGCGCGAACGCAATCCCCCAGTATAAGAAATTGTGCAGTCGAGATTCCCACATTTGGGGAATTCGCAAAGGTCAGCACAGCCTGAGTGCAATGGTTGAGCCTCGCCTTGGGCGAACCACCTACTTGATCATGGTATTGCCCCTGCCAGGTAAGTATGAGCCTTCCTGCCTGTCTGGGAAGTACCCTGCAAGGGTGTAGGCAGCCGGAGAAGGGTGCGGAAAGTCTTAGGACAGGGCCTTGCATAACCTCTGGCCCCTCCCCTTTTAAGTCAGCACAAGATACGAGAAGGTCCTGGCTGCAGCTTGCAGAACAGGGGACGGGAGCACAGTTTTTGCTGTGGCTACATGTGTCGCTCAGCCCGCAACAGGCCTCATCGGTTAGTGGTGCTGCAATCATGTTGAGGCCTACCCCTAATCCTAGCTCTTAGTTATTGACCGACCCGTGTAGTCCCTGCTCTACTTGACAAAAAGAGGTACTTAAACAAACAAAATAAAGTCAACAAGATATTTTAAAACACCATGCAAAGAAAAAAACGGAACAGACATACATTGTAGTTCAGCTCTACTTAGCCAAGTCGCCAAGATATTTTAAAACAACATGCAAAGAAAAAAACGGAACAGACGTACATTGTAGTTCAGCTCTACTTAGCCAAGTCGCCAAGATATTTTAAAACAACATGCAAAGAAAAAAACGGAACAGACGCACATTGTAGTTCAGCCCTATTTAGCGAGAAAGATCAAACATTAGAGCTTATAATGCAGGCCACCCGCCAAACAAAGAGACACTAGAAAACCTCTTACAAACATCGCTCCAACTGTTGTTCCACCAGAATTACATGTCAGGGAAAAGCGCGAACGCAGTCCCCCAGTATAAGAAATTGTGCAGTCGAGATTCCCACATTTGGGGAATTCGCAAAGGTCAGCACAGCCTGAGTGCAATGGTTGAGCCTCGCCTTGGGCGAACCACCTACTTGATCATGGTATTGCCCCTGCCAGGTAAGTATGAGCCTTCCTGCCTGTCTGGGAAGTACCCTGCAAGGGTGTAGGCAGCCGGAGAAGGGTGCGGAAAGTCTTAGGACAGGGCCTTGCATAACCTCTGGCCCCTCCCCTTTTAAGTCAGCACAAGATACGAGAAGGTCCTGGCTGCAGCTTGCAGAACAGGGGACGGGAGCACAGTTTTTGCTGTGGCTACATGTGTCGCTCAGCCCGCAACAGGCCTCATCGGTTAGTGGTGCTGCAATCATGTTGAGGCCTACCCCTAATCCTAGCTCTTAGTTATTGACCGACCCGTGTAGTCCCTGCTCTGCTTGACAAAAAGAGGTACTTAAACAAACAAAATAAAGTCAACAAGATATTTTAAAACACCATGCAAAGAAAAAAACGGAACAGACATACATTGTAGTTCAGCTCTACTTAGCCAAGTCTCCAAGATATTTTAAAACAACATGCAAAGAAAAAAACGGAACAGACGTACATTGTAGTTCAGCCCTATTTAGCGAGAAAGATCAAACATTAGAGCTTATAATGCAGGCCACCCTCCAAACAAAGAGACACTGGAAAACCTCTTACAAACATCGCTCCAACTGTTGTTCCACCAGAATTACATGTCAGGGGAAAGCGCGAACGCAGTCCCCCAGTATAAGAAATTGTGCAGTCGAGATTCCCCCATTTGGGGAATTCGCAAAGGTCAGCACAGCCTGAGTGCAATGGTTGAGCCTCGCCTTGGGCGAACCACCTACTTGATCATGGTATTGCCCCTGCCAGGTAAGTATGAGCCTTCCTGCCTGTCTGGGAAGTACCCTGCAAGGGTGTAGGCAGCCGGAGAAGGGTGCGGAAAGTCTTAGGACAGGGCCTTGCATAACCTCTGGCCCCTCCCCTTTTAAGTCAGCACAAGATACGAGAAGGTCCTGGCTGCAGCTTGCAGAACAGGGGACGGGAGCACAGTTTTTGCTGTGGCTACATGTGTCGCTCAGCCCGCAACAGGCCTCATCGGTTAGTGGTGCTGCAATCATGTTGAGGCCTACCCCTAATCCTAGCTCTTAGTTATTGACCGACCCGTGTAGTCCCTGCTCTACTTGACAAAAAGAGGTACTTAAACAAACAAAATAAAGTCAACAAGATATTTTAAAACACCATGCAAAGAAAAAAATGGAACAGACATACATTGTAGTTCAGCTCTACTTAGCCAAGTCTCCAAGATATTTTAAAACAACATGCAAAGAAAAAAACGGAACAGACGTACATTGTAGTTCAGCTCTACTTAGCCAAGTCGCCAAGATATTTTAAAACAACATGCAAAGAAAAAAACGGAACAGACGTACATTGTAGTTCAGCCCTATTTAGCGAGAAAGATCAAACATTAGAGCTTATAATGCAGGCCACCCGCCAAACAAAGAGACACTGGAAAACCTCTTACAAACATCGCTCCAACTGTTGTTCCACCAGAATTACATGTCAGGGGAAAGCGCGAACGCAGTCCCCCAGTATAAGAAATTGTGCAGTCGAGATTCCCACATTTGGGGAATTCGCAAAGGTCAGCACAGCCTGAGTGCAATGGTTGAGCCTCGCCTTGGGCGAACCACCTACTTGATCATGGTATTGCCCCTGCCAGGTAAGTATGAGCCTTCCTGCCTGTCTGGGAAGTACCCTGCAAGGGTGTAGGCAGCCGGAGAAGGGTGCGGAAAGTCTTAGGACAGGGCCTTGCATAACCTCTGGCCCCTCCCCTTTTAAGTCAGCACAAGATACGAGAAGGTCCTGGCTGCAGCTTGCAGAACAGGGGACGGGAGCACAGTTTTTGCTGTGGCTACATGTGTCGCTCAGCCCGCAACAGGCCTCATCGGTTAGTGGTGCTGCAATCATGTTGAGGCCTACCCCTAATCCTAGCTCTTAGTTATTGACCGACCCGTGTAGTCCCTGCTCTACTTGACAAAAAGAGGTACTTAAACAAACAAAATAAAGTCAACAAGATATTTTAAAACTCCATGCAAAGAAAAAAACGGAACAGACATACATTGTAGTTCAGCTCTACTTAGCCAAGTCGCAAAGATATTTTAAAACAACATGCAAAGAAAAAAACGGAACAGACGTACATTGTAGTTCAGCTCTACTTAGCCAAGTCGCCAAGATATTTTAAAACAACATGCAAAGAAAAAAACGGAACAGACGTACATTGTAGTTCATCTTTACTTAGCCAAGTCGCCAAGATATTTAAAAACAACATGGGACAGCCGTACATACGAGCTCCCAGCTCACCCCCTTTCTCCTGATTGCACAATCCCCAACAGGTGTTTTAAACCTGACTATTCAATCATATGCACATTGTTCCCAAAGTCACATGAAATTTATAATTTAAACAGACATGACACAAATTACAATGCTCCTGCACCTACAAATTCAAATATAGACCTGCACCCACTTACCTCAAATCACTTATCACACCACATACTGCACCACACTCCTTCTGATCCTCTAGGAGGGGTGTCACTAGGGTTTCTCTCTCCTCTTTTTCTTTCCTCTTTTGGTATTCCTATTTTGTTTGCGCCATCTCTTGCCATCTACCGGATGCATGTAATGACTCACAATTGTGAAGGTCCGGGTTTTGGCATAATCCACAAATATTCTAAAGGGACACTCACATGCACTTGGCACAGGCTGAGGGCATTCATTATAGTACAAGGAAAGCATGCATCAAGACTCCTTTCTGTTCTGGTGTCTATGTGGTGGGATGAACTTCCTCTAGATGTCTGAACAGCTGAGTCACTGGCAGTCTTCAAACCATGTTTAAAAACCTACCTCTTCCTGAAGTACTAAAATTCACACTGTTCTTTAAAAAAAAAAAATGTTTTGTCTGTGTTTTTCTTATTATATTAACACCCAACAGAATTTTAAGACTGATGCTGTTCTTAGCCTACAACATAACAGGCAACATAAGACAAATGCAAAACAATATGTGCGCTGCAACACCTGACTTACATAAACTGATCATTAACCCCAAACATGAGTCAGGTGCAGAGAGTCACATGGGCAGTGGTAGCTAAGTGGTTAAAGGCTCTGGGTTACTGATCAGAAGGTCAAGAGTTCAAGCCCCAGCACTACCAAGCTACCACTGTTGAGCCCTTGTGCAAGGCCCTTAATCCTCAGTTGTATAAGTAAGATAAATGTAAGTTGGTCTGGCTAAGGGCATCTGCTAAATTCTATAAAAATGTAAAAAAAAAAAAAAAAAAAGTGACATGATCAGGTGAGGTCCAGGAGATCATGGGAATTGTAGTCTCCAGTCCTTCTGGCAAAAGCACTTATATAGTACTTTTTTTAACTGAGCATGAGTGTGTTGACCCCTATAAGTAAGTTTTTTCAGAATAAGAGTCCACAGGCGAAAGTACCTTTAAAAGTACTTACAAAATGAATAAAAATATAATTTCTATTTTCAAAGGCAGGACACCCATAATTACAATACACACCCACCCATGGAATGGTAAATGGTTTGCACTTATATAATGCTTTTTTAAGCACTTGGCGACTCTACAAAGCACTTTACACTGGTTTTCATTCACCCATTAGATTGGCTGCAGAATGCATACACATTCTCATACACATACACATACACAAGTGAATGCATACACATTCACACACCAGAGGTAGCAGAGGTGCCATGCAAGGTGCTAGCTTGCCATCGGGAGCAACTTGGGGTTCAATGTCTTGCCCAAGGATACTTCAGCATGTGGAGTCATGTGGGCTGGGAATCGAACTGCCAACCCTACGATTAGTGGACAACCTACTCTACCACCACAGCCGCCCACACTTCTCCGGTATTTACATGACACTTTAGCTCATGAGTTTCTCTCACTCTTGAGAACACTGTGACCTTTTTCTCCTCTCCCCAACAATCCGTATCACAGGAATATGTTTATTTCTCTTAGTTTCTCTTGCAAAAACATTCTAACGCTCTCATATCTTCATACGATATGTACACACGGCCTGCCATTTTTACCTTGACCACCAAGCACACTGTTGCTGAGGCACATGACTGCCTGATGATTTGTGTCTAACCAATAAGATTTAAAACTATTGTCTGATACAGTGGGGGAAACACGTATTGGATGCTTCAACATTTTTTTCAGTAAATATATTTCCAATGAGGTTATTCACATGAAATGTTCACCAGACACCATTACTAACTCAAGAAATCCAGAAATATAAAGAATTCACAACATTAAAGTCCATAAATAAAGTTAATAAAGTGGAATGACGAAGGAAAAAATTACTGAACACGCTAACTGAAATGTATTTAATACGTATTGGAGAAGCCTTTGTTTGTAATGACAGCTTCAAGTCACTTCCTGTATGAAGAAATTAAAATATATCACAATGAGTGAGTGTCTGAAATTACAACTTGTTGTGGGACTTGACCATGTGCACACAGTTGATTTAGTGATTGCTGTTTCTGTAGGATCAGCAGCTAGCTCCACCCCAATCACGCACCCAGATGCTGAACGTGTCACTGAGTCATGAACCCTGGAGTCATTAGGGGGCATCATTTCAGATCTAGCTCAGAAAATAGGGGAGAATATCTCAGCCACCCTTAACCTTGCACACCAGCCCAGCCCAGTGCAGCCTAGTCCACCTTGCCAGTCTCAGTACTCCAGTGAGTGTGTTGATGCATCAGGCCTAAAGGTGACAGTGCAGCAAGATCCATCACCTCCACCAGTCTTCAGGGGCTATAAGAGTGATTCATTTACTGTGCATGAGTGGGAAGATATGATGTGCACTTATTTAAACAAAATGAAATGCAGAAGGCAAACTGATGTCTCTGATCTCATCATGAGCAGATTGGCTGGCAAAGCGAGGGATGTGGTTAAGGTGTCTGCGAAGCCACCCTGAACTGAGTGCCAGTGAGCTTCCAAGTGCAGTTTTACCATACTGAAATGCAACTTCAGTGAGTTGGTTTACTCAAACATGCCTATGGCTGACTTCTATAATAGGCGAGACCAATAGCATTTGCTAGTAAGGCTTTGAGCTGCAGCCAATCTAAATATCCTGTGCACAGATTGGAATTCTTGGCTCTTAAGTGGGCAGTGTGTGACAAGTTCAGTCACTGGCTTAAAGGCCATGAGTTTACCGTGTGGACGGATAATAATCCGCTAACATATATTATGACCATGCCAAAATTGGATGCATGCGAGCAGCGTTGGGTCTCGAAACTTGCTCCATATTCTTTTGAGATCAAATTGAGTTTTGAGAAAACTCAACGTGGTGGCGGACGCATTCAGTAGGGTTCCGTTTGTCAGGCCAGTGAGTCAGTTGCTTTTGTCAGAGCCTTATTCTGAACTGTTGAGACAAGTGGCCAGTGTAGAAGATGGAAATGTGCAAGAGGTGTTCCGACTTACCTGCCAACCACAAAAATTAGGATCAGGTACACTTGATGTTGGGCTGGATACATCAATGTCTGCTGACAACGTGTCTTCCATTCTGTCCTCCTGTGATGAATGGGAAACAGGAACTGAATGTACAGCAACATCATTTGTTGAACATCTGACCTCTTTAATCAGTGGTGATGAAGAAGTGTTTCATTCCCTTTCACTGACAGACATGCAAGAACATCAGCACAAAGACCCTGTCATTGCTAGAGTGTCTTATTATGTTGGCAGGAAGCGCAGACCATCAAGACATGAATGTGCCAATGAAAACCAATGCGTGTTGCGGATTCTGAAGCAGTGGGACAAACTTTCAGTGCTTAATGGAATCCTGTACAGAGCCATTAAAGACCCAATCACCAAGCACAAGAAGTTCCAACTTGTTTTACCTAAATTCTTAAAATCTCAGGCACTTTCGGGTGTTCACGACCTGGCTGGTCATCAAGGGCAGCCGCGCACTTTGTCTTTAGCCCGTCAGAGGTTTTTCTGGCTCAATATGGAGTGTGATGTGCAGGATTACGTGAGGAAATGTCCCAGATGTGTCCTCAGCAAAACTCTGGAACTTGCAGCAAGAGCCACTTTGGAGAGTATTAAAACCACAGCCACGTTGGAGCTTGTATGTATCGACTTCTGGTCTGCTGAGGATTGGACCAACAAATCTTTGGATGTTTTGGTGAACACAGGTCACTTCACAAAGCTAGCATATGCATTTCTGTGTCAGGACCAGACGGCTAAAAGAGTGGCTAAGAAATGGGATGTTTTTTTCTGTGTCTATGGATTTCCCCAATGCATCCATTCTGACCGGGGGCTACCTTTGAGAGCGAGCTGATTGCTGAGCTTCTTGAACTGGCTGGCATCGACAAGTCTAGAACCACTCCTTACCACCCAATGGGGAATGGTGTTACTGAACGTTTTGATAGGACATTAGGTAACATGTTGAGGTCCCTTCCACGTAGGTCTAAGCAGAAGTGGCCACAATTGGTACAGACCATGACTTTTGTGTGCAACTATACTGCACACGAAACAACATGTTTTGCCCCTTTTTACCTAATGTTCGGTAGAGTGCCAAGGTTGCCAGTTGACCTCATGTTCCAAAGTGTTTTGCGGGATAAGTTTGTTTGTGACTATAACGAGTATGTGAAATCGTTAGTCGGCGACCTCCAGTCCGCCATGACGCAAAATAATTCTGTTGTGCAACAAAGACACCAGTCCAGCCAGTACAACAAAAGAGTTAAAGGCCTACCTCTAGCCATTGGTGACCAAGTGCTTGTGGCTAACAAGGGTTGTAGAGGGAAACAAAAGATTGCTGACAAATGGGAGCCAGTCATGTACAGTGAGGGAAAAAAGTATTTGATCCCCTGCTGATTTTGTACGTTTGCCCACTGACAAAGAAATGATCAGTCTATAATTTTAATGGTAGATTTATTTGAACAGTGAGAGACAGAATAACAACAAGAAAATCCAGAAAAACACATGTCAAAAATGTTATAAATTGATTTGCATTTTAATGAGGGAAATAAGTATTTGACCCCTCTGCAAAACATGACTTAATACTTGGTGGCAAAACCCTTGTTGGCAGTCACAGAGGTCAGATGTTTCTTGTAGTTGGCCACCAGGTTTGCACACATCTCAGGAGGGATTTTGTCCCACTCCTCTTTGCAGATCTTCTCCAAGTCATTAAGGTTTCGAGGCTGACGTTTGGCAACTCGAACCTTCAGCTCCCTCCACAGATTTTCTATGGGATTAAGGTCTGGAGACTGGCTAGGCCACTCCAGGACCTTAATGTGCTTCTTCTCGAGCCACTCCTTTGTTGCCTTGACTGTGTGTTTTGGGTCATTGTCATGCTGGAATACCCATCCACGACCTATTTTCAATGCCCTGGCTGAGGGAAGGAGGTTCTCACCCAAGATTTGACGGTACATGGCCCCGTCCATCGTCCCTTTGATGCGGTGAAGTTGTCCTGTCCCCTTAGCAGAAAAACACCCCCAAAGCATAACGTTTCCACCTCCATGTTTGACGGTGGAGATGGTGTTCTTGGGGTCATAGGCAGCATTCCTCCTCCTCCAAACACGGCGAGTTGAGTTGATGCCAAAGAGCTCCATTTTGGTCTCATCTGACCACAACATTTTCTCCCAGTTGTCCTCTGAATCATACAGATGTTCATTGGCAAACTTCAGCGGGCATGTATATGTGCTTTCTTGAGCAGGGGGATCTTGCGGGCGCTGCAGGATTTCAGTCCTTCACGGCATAGTGTGTTACCAATTGTTTTCTTGGTGACTATGGTCCCAGCTGCCTTGAGATCATTGACAAGATCCTCCCGTGTAGTTCTGGGCTGATTCCTCACTGTTCTCATGATCGTTGCAACTCCACGAGGTAAGATCTTGCATGGAGCCCCAGGCCGAGGGAGATTGACAGTTCTTTTGTGCTTCTTCCATTTGCGAATAATCGCACCAACTGTTGTCACCTTCTCACCAAGCTGCTTGGCAATGGTCTTGTAGCCCATTCCAGACTTGTGTAGGTCTACAATCTTGTCCCTGACATCCTTGGAGAGCTCTTTGGTCTTGGCCATGGTGGAGAGTTTGGAATCTGATTGATTGATTGCTTCTGTGGACAGGTGTCTTTTATACAGGTAACAAGCTGAGATTAGGAGCACCCCCTTTAAGAGTGTGCTCCTAATCTCAGCTCGTTACCTGTATAAAAGACACCTGGGAGCTAGAAATCTTTCTGATTGAGAGGGGGTCAAATACTTATTTCCCTCATTAAAATGCAAATCAATTTATACAATTTTTGACAGGCGTTTTTCTGGATTTTTTTGTTATTATTCTGTCTCTCACTGTTCAAATAAATCTACCATTAAAATTATAGACTGATCATTTCTTTGTCAGTGGGCAAACGTACAAAATCAGCAGGGGATCAAATACTTCTTTCCCTCACTGTACACTGTTTCTGCCTCAAAGCCTTTCATCCACGTCTACAAGATCCGTGACAGGGCTGGTAATGAGAGAATAGTGCATCGGAATCTTCTTCTGCAATTGAACTTCCTCCCTTTGCCTGAAACAGAAATGGTTAGTTTTGATCATTAATGATGCTGAAACACTTACCCACAGTGTACCTTCACAGATGTCTGATGCAGCACGTGGTGTTGATATAACTGGGCAGACATGCAGTGGTGAGTCCTCCAATGTTGCAGAGATTGAGTCTGCAGAACACGCAGATTATGGGCAGAATGAGGCTGGGGTACTCTCACATGCAGGCTCTATGTCGAACATCTCCAATGTGGCTACTTGCGATGATGGGTGTATTCAATAAGTCTGAATTTGAGTGCTTGGTCTAAGTGTTCGAGGTGTAATGGGCACCTTAATAATGTCTATAGAATGTATTGAAATTTGGCCAATTTCAAACCATTTTTATCCTTTCATTGGGTAGATTTCAATGCTGACTGTCTCCACGGATTGTTTTGTGAGTGGACCATATACGTATGACCTGTATACAAATTTTCCTGGTGTTCTCGGAATTTTGTGTAATTCTAGGGGGGAGGAATGTAGTGGGTATGGAAAGTATTCCATAAATTTACTATATAGAATTACACAAAAGGAAATGTATACCTGAAGTGACTGTCTGGATGTGTGCATCCTCCCCTTTAATTTTCTGACTGCAGTTAGTAAATGTGAACCTCCTGTCTTTGCACCTCCTCTTCCTTTTCCACAATGTGTTTTCATGGGAGAGGTAGGATTTTATTTAACTCTGATAAATCTAATTTCATTTTTGCCTTAAAAATTACTTTTAAACTAACATTCTTTTTCTAAATCATATTTACTGCATTATTTCCCATGTATGATTTATTATTTTCATGTTTTTACTTTGATTAAGGTTATGATTAGTTTTATGCATCATCCATGAACTTGAGGCACATGTTGATTGCAGTGGACTTCTAATTTATTTTACAGGAATGTTAGGGTGACAACACACATTGTTGAGACTGTGTTATCTCTTTGTCAGGTATGTTTTTTTTTTGTCATTTATGTTCAATCTTTATTTTATTTGACCTCCTTTCTTCCCCTTGCTGCAATGTGTTTTCATGGGAGAGGAATGTTGAGGGCAAAAGCACACTGTATGTGACTGTTATCTCTTTGTCAGTAAACGAAGAGTCAACCCAGTTGACGTCCATCTATTTATTTGATTGAAAGAAAATACACAACACAGACAACAACCAGTTACATATGCTTTGGATCATTGTCCCGCTGGAAGGTCCACCCACATCTCATCTTCATCATACTGGTGGATGGCAGCAGATTCTTCTCAAGAATCTCCCAGTGAAGTGCTTCATTCATCTTTTCTTCAATTTATGAAGTCTGCCATTACCATGTGATGAAAAACAGTCGCACACCATGATGCCTCCAAGAGTTTTTGTGAGGGGTGTGGAGGGTCATCCACTATTCTGGTGGCTTTGTGGATGCAGCATGTGGGGTAAATATCTATGATTGAGAGAAGAAAGATCCCAATGGTCTTCTCAGCTGTCCTCACTATCCACTGCAGGGTCTTGTGATCCAATAAGGTGCAATTTCTAAACCAGTGATGCAGCTGTTCAGAGTGTTCTCAAAGGCGAATAGTAACTGGTAAGTCTTTCTTTCTGGATTTTTTAGTTGAAACTAGTTTTAGCACAGATTGTCAGATAGAAGCTGTACCTGTGCTTCCTTGTTGCTATGAGATGTTTACACATTGCTTTATTAAAGCTAATTCCGGTATTCATATTCAGTTTCGGTCAGGGGTCACTCGTTCACACAACTACACTTTGTTTTACTAATGAGGCATGCTCAGCTCTGAAGCACACCACCACAGTACTTAAAAACTAAGAAACGCTGATGTGGAAGTGTCAGCACTTATCGTGTAAAGACCTGCGAGTCCACTGAGCAAGGACACAGACAAGACACCACTCATGCTACTAAGTATACTATTTTCTCCCTTTATTCCACTCGCTGTTTACCTGTTTACACACTAAAATGTGTCATCAGTTTATCCCTATTATTTGCCACAGGCGCAGCCCATGGCACACTCCCAGAAAAGTATGCCACTTGGACAACCTACACTCTCTGAATGTGGCTCTGGCCTCTGCAGATTCCCTCTCATTCTCTATCAGACTTTGGAACTGCCAATCTGCCGTCAACAAGACAGATTTCATTCCTGCCTTTGCAACCCACTCCAACCTCAGTGTGCTGGCTCTAACTGAAACCTGGATCCATACTGAGAACACTGCCATACCTGCTTCCCTAACCTCCAACTTCAACTTCTCCCATACCTCGCATACCAACAGACCAGTGGGTGGTACAGGTTTGCTTCTCTCCAACACATGGAAATTTACTTGTTTTTCTCCTTCTTGCTCCTATACTTCCTTTGAATTTCATGCTGTTACAGTCACTGACCCTGCCAAAATGCACTTTCTTGTTGTTTACCATCTTCCAGGTCAACTGGGGAAGTTCAGCAATGAATTTGACACGCTACTGTCCACCATCCCGGATGATGGAACTCCTCTTGTGGAACTTGGTGACGTCAACGTTCATCTAGACAAGCCAAATGCAGCTGATTTTCTTGCTCTTCTCACATTTGATTTCAAGCAGTTTGCCACAACAGAAACTCACAAAACTAGCAAACAGCTCAACCTCATCCCAAACTAAGAGCATCAGAAAGAAAATGGTGTAAATCTAATGATCCAACTGAACTAACCAATTACCAAACACTTCTCTTCTCTTTTTCCAATAGCATCTGCACTGCTAAAACCACATACTACCAAGAGAAGATTGGCAGTTCTCCCAACACCGGCACTCTCTTCAAAACCTTTTCTTCCCTTCTCTATCCCCCTCCTCTCCCTTTCCCTACTTCTCTCACTGCAGACGACTTTGCCAATTTCTTTTCCAACAAAGTTACATCAATCAGGAACCAGTTCTTACCACCAGACACGCATAGACCAGCTTCTCCTCCATGTAACTCCCAACTGGCTTCCTTCTCTCCCCTCTCAGAGACTGATGTCTCAAAACTCCTTCTCTCTAGCCGTCCCACAACCTGTCCTCTTGACCCTATCCCTTCTCACCTTCTTCAGTCCATCTCTCCCACACTATTACCTACACTCACACACATCTTTAACACATCCCTCTCTACTGACACATACCCTACCTCATATAAACAGGCCCGGGTTACCCCACTGCTTAAAAAAAACATCACTTAACCCTGCTGTGGTTGACAGCTACAGACCTGTTTCCCTCCTCCCTTTTCTTTCCAAAACTCTTGAAAGAGCCGTTTTTAATCAACTCTCCAATTTTCTCACACAGAACAACCTCCTGGACACCAAGCAGTCTGGCTTCAAGAGCAATCACTCCACGGAGACTGCTCTGTTTTCCGTCACTGAAGCCTTACGACTAGCAAGTGCAACCTCTAGATCATCTGTCCTCATCCTACTCGACCTCTCTGCTGCTTTCTACACTGTGAACCATCAGATCCTCCTGTCAACTCTCTCCAGCCTGGGCATCACTAGAATGGCTCTAGACTGAGTGGAATCCTATCTCTCAGACAGATCCTTCAAGGTATTGTTAAGGGGAGGTATTTCTGAAACTCAGCAATTCACAACTGACATTCCGCAGGGCTCTGTTCTGGGTCCACTGCTCTTTTCTATCTACACTACATCTCTGAGGCAGGAGATTGAGTCTCATGGCTTCTCATACCATTGCTATGCTGATGACACCCAGCTCTATTTGTCCTTCCAGCCTGACGATCCATCTGTCTCTGCACAAATCTCTGCTTGCCTGTCGGACATCTCGGTCTGGATGAGGGAACACCACCTTGAGCTCAACCTGGCAAAATCTGAGCTTCTCGTCATCACAGCCTGTCCCTCAATCAACCACAACCTCACTGTACAGCTCGTCTCAACCACATGCAAGCCAACCAGGATGGACAGGAACCTTGGGGTGATTCTTGATGACAGCTTGACCTTTACAGACCACATCTCAACAACTGCATGGTCCTTTAATTTCATCCTGTTCAACAACATTAAAATCAGACCATACCTCACTGAACAGGCTACACAGCTATTAGTTCAGGCTCTTGTTATCTCAAAACTGGACTACTGAATCTCACTACTCTCAGGCCTCCCAGCCAGCTCCATCAAACCCCTTCAGATGATTCAGAATGCAGCAGCACGCCTTGTCTTCAACCAGCCCAAGGGAACCCATGTCACACCCCTCTTCATCTCCTTCCACTGGCTTCCTGTAGCCACCCGCTTCAAATTCAAGGCCCTGATGCTCACCTACAAGACCTTGTCTCGAACAGCACACTCCTACCTCAACTCACTCCTGAAGGCTTACATTCCCTCATGAAATCTGCGATCGATTAATGACCGACACTTAGTAGTATCTACTCAGCGTGGCTCAAGGTACCTTTCAAGAACCTTCAAACTAACTGTTCCTCAGTGGTAAAATGAAGTTCCAACCTCAATCCAGATCGCAGAATCTGTCACCATCTTCAAGAAACAGCTTTGCTTCTTCTGGAACTCAATTAATGGATCTTGTATAGTAGCACTACTTGTATTGTTCTCTGCTTGATATATCGCTTTGCTTGTATTTTCTCATTTGTAAGTTGCTTTGGATAAAAGCGTCTGCTAAATGGATAAATGTAAATGATTCCTCTGTGAATTTTGTGAGGATGGGAGGTGGGAGATGGGCTTTTTTTTAGCCTTTGCAGAAAGTAGAGATGCCGCTGGGCTTTCGTGGCTATGGAGCTGATGTTTAGGGACCAGGTGAGGTTCTCTGTCAGGTGAACACAAAGGAATTCGGTGCTCTTGATGATCTCCATGAAGGAGCCGTCGAAGCTCAGCAGAGAGAGGTTGTTCCATGCTCTCCTGATGTCAACAACCATCTCTTTTGTTTTGTCCACATTCAGAGACAGGTTGTTGGCTCTGCACCAGTCCGTTAGCCACTGCACCTCCTCTCTGTATGCTGACTCATCGTTCTTACTGATGAGACCCACCACAGTCATATGAACTTGATGATGTGTTTGGAGATGTGCATTACTGCACAGTCTTGAGTCAGCAGAGTGAACAGTAGTGGACTGTGCACACAGCCCTGAGGGGAACCCCATGCTCAGTGTGGTGGTTCTGGAGATGCTGTTCCCGATCCAGACTGACTGAGGTCTCCCAGTAGAAAGTCCAGGATCCAGTTTCAGATGGAGGTGTTTAGGCACAGTAGGTTTGGCTTTCCAATCAAATACTGATGAAGTCTATGAACAGCATTCAAACATAGGTGTCCTTCTTATCCAGGTAGGTGAGGGCCAGATGTAGGGTGGTGGTGATGGCATCATCTCTTGAGCAGTTGGTATGATATGCAAACTGCAGCAGGTCCAGTGAGGGGGGAAGCAGGGTCTTGATGTGCCTCATGACAAGCCTCTTGTAGCACTTCATGATGATGGATGTGAGTGTAACGGGACATTAGTCATTGAGGCAGGACACTGAAGACTTCTTCGGCGCGGGGACAATGGTGGTGGCCTTGAAGCACATTAAAATGATACCACTGATCATGGAGATGTTGAATATGTCAGTGAGAACATTTGCCAGCTGGTACATACATCCTGTGAGCGCTCTGCCAGGAATGTTGTCTGGTCCAGCAGCTTTCCGTGGGTTGACTCTGCATAGTTTTCCTCACATCATCAGTGGTTAGACACAGCACCTGGTCATTGGGAGGAGGGGTGGTCTTCCTTATGGCAACTCTCCTGAGGCCTTGAAACAGAATATAGCTGTGGCATCTTCATCAATTTCACATTTTAGATTTTCTACATCATCAAAAGATTTTCTAACAGTCCATGATTTAGTGAACCAGTATCAGGATGTATTTATTGATAGAGATTTCTAAGCACTTCTGCAACTCGCTCTGGATAAGGGTGTTTGCATAATGCCATAAATGTAAATGTAAGTGGGACCTGATTACCTGATGTCAACTTTGGTAACAGTCCCACTCAATCCACGAGCACATGTTCGAAAGGTTCCCCAATAACTGGAATAGAACACAAAGGAGCAGGGGAAATAGTTTGATCAGGCTTACCAGTGTTTTCACATAAATGACAACTAAGACAATAATTTGAAACACTTTTTTTACAAACAAGGCCAAAATAAATGTTTCAAAATCTGATATGTCTTAGTCACACCCAAGTGACCAGACCATAGACCATAGTCTCATGAGACATAACACCTGCTGCTGTTTGTACACAGGTGGCATAACAATCAACAATCTGGTAGGTACAATAAAGTACCGGATCTTTACAATAGTTCCACTTATTCAGCAACAGATCATTATCCCGGAAATATGCTACTTGCTTTATTTGCGACCTTGTCTTTATTAACTGCAAGGCAAAAATATTTCTCCAAACTGGAGTCTGCCTCCAGACAATGGACTTTTGACAGTGCTTTCTGTTTGCTAGAATTAGCAGAATGTGACACTTCAGGCAATTCAAGAACACAAAAATGAATCAGACAGGTCTTCTAACATCTTCTAAATTATGCGACTGAGCTCGAGTAAATACACTAACTTCAAACACATCAGGTGCATGAATGAACTTACCCCTTTAACGGGCAAAGCTGTGCATACAGCAACCTTAAAATGACCTGAGAGTGAGTCAGTTGACAATTCAGCTGTGTGCTTTTACGTAACCCATTTCCAAGCCCTGACATACAGCATATGATCCACAAAACAATTTACTGGAGAGTGGCAACGTCAGCTAAAATAAATGACTGAGCAACTCCAGTGTCTCATAACATTTTCACAGGCCCAGAATTTATATCACTAGGCAACTTAACGTTCCCATTAAAACAAAAGGCTGATGGCATGGATCTACCTTTGTCTCAACTAGGGATGAAACGGTTAACGGTTTTATGATAAACCATGATAAAATTCCCTGACGGTTAATATTACAGTGTCACATTTAACTATCATTAAAATCATGTACAATTATGGTGATTTGTAAAACTCACGGTAAAGGCTGTCCACACACACCCAGCATGAGTCTGACGCAGGCGTAGCATGCAACATTGTTTTTGAACGTGAAAACGGAAGCTACATTTAAAAACCTAACACTTCTGCACAATTCAGCATGAGCCGAATGAGTCAGGGTCGCAGCACAGATCAGCAGGAGTCAGATTTCATTGATCACGTGACAAGAGTGAGGCAAGCTGACTAACAAGACGATGCCTGGAGAATTGGTTGAATATAAGCGAGTTTGTCATTGTGCTGTTTTGTTGTTGTTGTGTTTTTCATTAAGAATAATAGTGAACCCAACATTCAAGCAATTGTCACCTCCGAATTACTGCTAATTCGAAAGTGAAATTGAAATGCACGCTGCCTCACGGGCATTCATAAGCAATTTAAAAGCAGCGGAAAAAGTGTCAAGGACACGCCAAAGCCTCCATTCACAGCAACTTTCTTCTGGCAAGCTCTGCAGACAGGGTTAAAATCTTCTATTAAGTTTCCCTTGGCATTTTTATAAAATCCAAAATATGACCACACTTCGGATTTAGTCCCCTTGGAACGTTGGAAATTCTCCCGAGCGCTGTCACTGCCTCCCGCCATGTTCTCTAACTGAACTTAATGATCGCAACAATCCTAGTGACAATCATCCATCACTTTATAGTCAAATATAAAACCTGTTTAAATGATATCAGTGTGACATTAGACATGTCCGAACACACAGGACCCACAAGAGCAACACCTTACTGGGATTACTGGGACTTGTATTTTGTTTACTCTGCCTTTCCTTTTTACGTTTGAGCGACAAACAGTTATCAGCATTATGTCCAGTTTTATGACATTTATCTACATTTAAACTTATTCATTTAGCAGACGATTTTATCTAAAGCGACTTACAAATGAGGAAATACAAGCAAAGTGATATATCAAGAGGAGAACAATACACAAGATATTTTAATTGAGTTCTATAGAACAAAGTGTGCAGAGCAATATATATATATATATATATATATATATATATATATATATATATATATATATATATATATACATTTTTTTAAAGAAGGATGATGTGGGGCTGGTGTTTTAGGGGTTGGTTAGGTGTTCACGGAAGAGGTGGATCTTTAGCTGTTTTTTGAAGATAGTGACAGATTCTGCTGTCTGGATTGAGGTTGGAAGTTCATTCCACCACTTCGGAACAGTTATTGTGAAGGTGCTGGAAAGGGACCTTGAGCCACACTGAGTAGGCACTACTTAGTGTCGGTCATTAATCAATCGCAGATTGCATGAGGGAACATAAGCCTTCAGGAGAGAATTGAGGTAGGAGGGTGCTGTTCCAGACAAGGTGTTGTACATGAGCATTAAGGCGTTGTATTTGATGCGGGCGGCTACAGGAAGCCAGTGGAGGGAGATGAAGAGGGGTGTGACATGGGTCCTTTTGGGCTGGTTAAAGACAAGACATGCTGCTGCATTCTGAATCAATGACTCTAAAAACATTCTCGCGTCTCCTGAGATTGAGGAGGATAGGCTTTAGGCTTAGGTCTATCTGATGAGTGCGCTACTATAACCGATTTAAAAGCTTGCTTGTGTGTGAGTACAAATTCATCAGTAAGAACTGCTTTTTGAGACACAGTAGAAACTGTTCGTTCATTCAAATATACTATAACACGTTCAAGGACACCATTTTTAAACTCCTCTAATAAGAGTAGCTCTCTAAGTGATTCATAATCATTAATAAAGAGTGCAGGATCAGGTTCACACAGAGGAACAGCTTTCTTGGCTGTTTTGTTGAGTTTTCTATGTTTATTGAGTTTTATGTAATTTTGTTTGAGCTTCATCTGCTTAGTCACATTTCCTTTAAAAGCTTTAAACACTAAACATTTTTAAATGTAAATATTTATAGCGGGTTAGCACTGATGGATGTTTAAATGCTTTGGAGAGCAATGAGACAGTCCATGGTATTTTTATATTTTTAAACCTATTCTAAACAGTGAACTTGCTTCATAGACACCACTGTCATAAAATACTAAATGTGGGAGTTAGAAGGAAAGAAAAAAAGGCGTAATCAAAGGCATCTCAGGAGATACACACTGTGTGGCATTATTATATTTTTAACTACATGCAGTTTGATTTTCTTTACATTCTGGAATTTGCATTTTGCTCTTTAACATTTATTTTATGCTTATTATACTTTCATTTGTTTCATATTTTAATGCTGAGGGCTACATGACAGAAACTGCAGAAAAGACCTGGTAAATTTAGGTGAGCTGCTAATTCTTCACAGCATTGCATTTTTTCTTATGATTTGTAGGATTAAAATACCTAGGTAAGAAATTGTTTTGTGTGTTGCAGTAAAATACTGAGTTCCAGGGTGGTGAGATGAAGCTGAGATATATTTATAGTTTATGGCATTTGGCATATGCCCTTATCCAGAGCGACTTACATTTATCTCATTTATACATCTGAGCATGGCCCAACAGTGACAGCTTGGCAGTACTGGGATTTGAACTCACAATCTTCCGATCAGTAGTCCAACATCACTCCAAGGTTGATTATTGTTCTATGACAGCACATCCCCAAGTTTGCATTCCTTTTTTACCACAAAATTTGCCAACTGTTACATATCATATTTTCATTCATACATTTTATAGGTGTTACTACCCACCTTTTTCTTGAACATGGAAGTCTCGCCTGGCTCATACCACAAGCCTGTTTTATAGTACATTTCTGGTCTCTGGTGTTTATAGTCAAATTAGCGTATGTTCAAGCTGATAATGGGACGTTAAACTTGTGAAAATGGCAAAAAAGAATGCATATGGCTTCATAGTGATGACACTTTACAGTGTCTCGATGATTGTCTTTTGACAGTGCCTCACCCGTCAAAGTTTAATGACTGAGTAGATGGCATGAAGTTATTGCACAAGGTTAGCTACATTGATATAATTAACTATTTTGTTTTCCCTGAAGTCATTGATGGTGGAGAACTCTGAAATTACAAAAGCGCAGAAGCATATAATTACCTGCACAGCAATAAAACATATATATATATATATATATATATATATATATATATATATATATATATATATATATATATATATATATATATATATATATATATTTTTTAAAGCAGAGTGATCCTAGATACAGCTCCGGATCTGGGTGAAGTTTGGAGGTCTTTTTGTCCACACAATGAACTTGACAGCAACATGTATAACATGGAGTACTAAAGCTCAAACCATTCAGCTTAAAAATAACGGACCAAAAAATTGCATTTCTGCCTAGATTAATTTAGCCATTTTACACTGTTTATTATATAACATTATACAATTTAGTAATAATTGGGTCTTAAGAAAGAGGCACAGAAGATTCATCCAACAAACATTAATTATAAAATCATGACTTGGTGTTAAACTGCCTGAACAGTTGTGGCAGGTCTTTTTAGGACTAAGTGATCTCATTCGGTATTATGTTGAATTATGAGATGAGTGAAACACACAGAGTAATGTGAATGATGCTTATTACGTTATACACCGAGTACAGAGAACCTTTAAGAGTGTCTGAGCACAGTATTATATTACATTATCCACCCATCCATCAGGGTCATGGGGAACCTGGAAACCCCTGCAGCACAAGGAGAACATGCAAACATGCACACACAAAGGGCAATGGCGAGAATCAAACCCCCAACCCCAGAGGTGTGAGGCAAATGTGCTAACCACTAAGCTACCGTGCACTATGTTATATATAGATAGCACAAGACGGCACTGCAGATGGCTGACTCAGACCTATACCTGATCCAGTTCACTGTCCATTTGTCGGTGGATCACCAACTTCCTGACAGACAGATAGCAGCAGTTGAGGCTGGGGTAATTTATGTCCAGCACCTGCACAATCAACAATGGCCTCAGGGATGTTTGCTCTCCCCACTGCTCTTCTTCCTGTATAAAAACATCTGCATCATTAAAGATCATTCTGTCAAACTCTGGACGTTTGCATATGACACTACAGTCATTGGTCTCATCCAGGTGGTGTCAAGTCTGCTTAAAGAGGTGAGGTCCAACAGCTGACTGTCTGGTGCAATCAAAACAACCTGGAGCTGAGCTGGACTTGCTCAAAACAGTAGAACTGACAGTGGACTTCAGAAAAAAAACATAATGAACTGTACAGTGTCATCCATGGAGTCTTTCAAGTTCTTGGGCTCTAAAATCTCACAGGACCTGAAGTGGGAGACCTAAATTGACTCCATTGTGAAAAAAGTCCAGGATAGAATGTACGTTCACCACCACCTGAGGAAATTCCACCTGCCACATGAGCTGCTGATACAGTTCTATTCAGCCATCACTAAGTCTGTTCTGTGGACTTCAATAACTGTTTATTGAATAACTGTTTATAATAACTGTCTGGTTTGGTTCAGCCAACAGACAAAAGAAGGCTTTAGCAGACTGTGAGGACTGCAAAGAGGATCATTGGTGCACCCCTGCCCATTCTCCAAGACTTGTACTCCTCCAGGATCGGAATGGAAAAAATAAATCACAGACCCCACATACCCTAGACTTAACCTCTTTGAACTCCTCCACCCTGATAGGTGCTACAGGGCACTCTGCACCAGAACAAGTAGGCACAAGAATATTTTTTCCCCCACAGTAGATGTCCCTCATGAACTGATGATAGGGACACTAATCCTCTTTAAAGTGTGATTGTTGGGCTGTAGTGCAATATATTACTGCTCTTTTGTGACCCACACATCTGGGTTTTTGTACATACCTGTTGTACATATGCAATACTGTGTATTAATTATATTGATCTTTATTATTTTTATATTGTAATACTTTATCACCCTTTTCTACTCTTTCTACTTTAATATATACTTTGGTAAATATGAGCAAAGAAGGCTGTGAAAAATGGTCTTTATTGTTTAACCTTCACATAAATTATCTGCTCTCATGGATATCAAACAATTGCAAACAAAACATATGTTTGTCAAAAGAAAAACTTTGTTAGTAGTGGAGTGCATTGTATTTCTTTCTTATATGGTGTACCCCATTGTGTGTTGCATTCAATGTAATTGTGCTGTTTCTGATGCTGATATTATAGTAATAATATTATTGTATTGTATTATATTATATTATATTATGTTATATTATATTATATTAACCTGTGTCTAATTTAAAGTGAAACTGTGGAAAATTTATCTCACTGCTCTTATCCTTAATGAGAGTAAACCATGTGTGTGTCTCTGTCCATAGTTTACCCTGTATCCCTAGTAATATTTGTAGTAACATAATTAAGTATGTGTGTGTGTGTGTGTGTGTGTGTGTGTGTGTGTGTGTGTGTGTGTGTGTGTGTGTGTGTGTGTGTGTGTGTGGAAAGTTCACACAACCCAGACACTGTCCTGAAATTTACTATAACCCTTAAAAAGATTATAGAGATAATAAACAGAGAAAATTAAATCAGCGTATGATGTTAATGTGGCTTAAACTTCAACAGAAATTGGGTTTACTTTTTCTCTCAGACCCAGAGGAAAGGCACGACTGCATTCTGTTTCTCTAATGTCGTAATTTTTCACAAAAACAAGCTCCTGTTCTTTCTGCTGATGATTATAAACAGTTTAACATGCCAGGAGACCAGTGTAAACACTGACATATAAACACCCAGACACACACTCAATGAGATGAGAAGATTCTGTTTCCTCTTTAGTAAATGTGTTAATAAATGAATGTATGATTCATTATTAATATCATGTGTTGCCCCTGTGATGTTACTGTGCATTGCGTACATTTTGTCTTTTTCTCTTTGACTCTTCTACACCTGTACATTGTAATGACTTATAATCACACTATCTAGTGTCACCAAAAAGATGCTGGGTTCCCTTTTTCACCTCTTCGTGGTACATCTTCGTGGTACACCTAACATCCGCCACCCAAACAGGCTCATCATTCTGTAATGACTTTCTCAACTTCTTCCAAAACAAAATTGAGAGCATTTATGAACATCTACCTTCTCATTGTACACCTGATAGCCTACTTGTTCTACAACCCATCATGTTAGTCCTCTTCACCTGAACAGTCTACTCTCCTTTCCCCTGACATACTTGTCCTCAGTGGGTGACCATGTCTTCAGCATTTCTTCTCTCTGTCTTCTTGTGTCATCTTATTTAATTATGTGTCATTTCTTGACTGTCAGCTTGTTCTTACGATTGTAAAGCAACCTTGTAAATGAGAAAAGTGCTATATAAAATAAACTAGAAAACATTCTAATCAGTCTACTGATGTGATTAAGTTATTCTCCACACCAACCTAAATGCATAATGATCATAGCAGCAAATGTAGAAATAGTATTTGTGAGTCTGTGTGTGTGTGTTTATGTATGAATCAGAGTTATTTCCACTTCACATCATTTCCACTACAGAGTTTCGCTGTAAGTGGTGAAAGCAGGAAACCCAAACATGGTGAATATCACTGTGTGCGTATGTGTGAATTTCTAAAGAATATTGTGTTTCATTCCGTAAGCTTTGTGAATCATCTCTCCTCCTGCCACATCTCCTATAAAAGCCAAACACACTTTCATAGCTTCTAATTCAAAGTGCATTCCTCAGTGATGGTTATTTATTTATTTAATATCATTTGTGCGTTGATCTTATTTATTTATTATTTATTATCTTTTATTTATTTGTTTGGTACGGTGATCCAATTTGTAGTATTTTGTTTGTAGTTTCGTGTTTTGTTTGTGCGATGTTGCTGTTTGCAGGATTTTTTCTCCTCCTTCGTTTCGCTCTCTCTCTCCCTCTCACTAGCTCTCACTCTTTCTCTCCATCTATCCACGATTCCTCTCCTGTATTGGCCTTCGATGATCAAGTTCGACAGAGGCACCTGTATGCAGGTATGTACAGACACATACACACAGACAGAGAGAGAGAGAGCGAGAGAGAGATTAATGAGTATATGTTATCTGACATTAAATGCTGATTTCTGCCAGGTTTTAATACTTTTTGAGTTAACTTTTGCTTTGGCATTATAAATAACAGAACATGTCTTAAACTACTTTTCCCCCCTCTGTGTTAAACTGGTCTTCTTCCTATTTCACTGAAAGACAATATTTTGTTATTCTAGATTAAAATAGCATAATGCCCAATTAATCCTGTTTAGGCAGAAAATAACATTTGAAATGCCCAAATTTTGAGTATATTGAGTTTTTGGCAAACATTAAAGACACACACACACACACACACACACACACACACACACACACACACACAAAATAAATAAATAAATAAATAAATAAATTATGGAGATGCCTTGAGATGATTGGACCAGCAGGTGTGTGTAATCAGGTACATATGTGAAAAAGGCATGGAGGTCATGTGACAGAGTGAATTCACTGATTTGATTTATTTTTGTAAAAAACAGTTGATGAAACTTGATATTTCACCACATTTTATGACGTGGTTTTATAATGTCATCCAAGCATGAAGCATAACGTCATCCAAGCATGACATCAATAATATAAAAATTAATGCTATTAATAAATTAATAGTTTTAACAAATATCAATAGATAAAATCAAGCAATTTAAGTTTCATGCTAAACTCTTGTGGAGTGTTCCTGGTATGCAGTGGTTAGTACCTACCAAAAGTGGTCTATGGAAGGACAACCGGTGAACAGGGTCATGGGCTCCCAAGGCTCATTGTTGCGCATGTGAAGAGAAGGCTAGCCCGTCTGGTCCGATCCCACAGAAGATCTACTGTAGCCCAAACTGTTGAAGAAGTTCATGCTGGTTCTGATAGAAAGGAGTCAGAACACACAGAGCATCACAGCTTGCTGCGTATGGAGCTGTGTAGCTGCAGAGCGGTCAGAGTGCCCGTACTGACCCCCTGTACACCTACAACACCTACAATGTGCATGTGATCATCAGAAATGGACCATGGAGCAATGGAAGAAGGTGGCCTAGTCTGATGAATCACGTTTTATTTTACATCATGTGGACGTCATGCGTGTGCGTCGCTTACCTGGGGAAGAGATGGCCCCAAGATGCACTATGGGAAGAAGGCGAGCCGTTAGAGGAAGTGAGATGCTCTGGGCAATGTTCTGCTGTGAAACCTTGGATCCTGGCTTTCATGTGGATGTTACTTTGACACATACCACCTACCTAAACACTGCTGGAGACCGAGTACACCCCTTAACGGTAATGATGTTCTCTAATATCAGTGGCCTCTTTCAGCAGGATAATGCTCCCTGACACACTGCAAACATTGTTCAGGAACAGTTTGAGGAACATGACAAAGAGTTCAAGGTGTTGACTCGGCCTCCAAATTCTCCACATCTCAATCCGATGGAGCGTCTGTGGGACGTACTGGACAAACAAGTCCGATCCATGGAGGCCCCACCTCGCTATTTACAGGACTTCAAGGATTTGCTGTTAACGTCTTGTTGCCAGATACCACAGCACACCTTCAGAGGTCTGAGTCCATGCTTCGACAGAGGTGGGGGCGGGTGTTGGGGGGGTCTGGGGACCTACACAATATTAGGCAGCTGGTTTTAATGTTGTGGCTTATCAGTGTGTATATATATATATATATATATATATATATATATATATATATATATATATATATATTTATTTATTTATATATATATATATATATATATAAATATATATATATATATATTTATTTATATATATATATATATATATATATATATATATATATATATATATATATATGCCTCTCAAAGCATTGTTTGTTGTTTAGGGAATCACAAAATGAACTTTAGCTTTTGTTTGGTGACAAATCACAGATCATTTTCATGTTTGTTTAGAGCCTAATCACTGAAGCCTGTTTTTTTTTGTTGTTGTTGTTTGTTTTTTTTTTGCTTCTTTGTTGTACAGGCAGCAAACACCACAGCCTGTTTGTTGAGATTTTATCTAATGGCACAGTGTCAGCAACTCAGAGTCAGACACCTTACAGTGAGTATGTTTCTACATTTATTTGTAGATGCACATGAGTGCGTGTTAAGCGGGGAAATCCCATAAAGTTACAATGAAACAAAAAGGCAGGTTTGCAGAGAGCACAGAGATTGGTCTGTTGAATTGCAGATCATTTTAAAGTTACTGGGGGAACAAAAGAACAATATATAAATAAAACTAAGAAAAAAGTAACATGAACAATCTGGTAAACAATCAATCGGGGGAATCTTTAAAAAATTTTTTTTTTAAATAGCCTGCAGGTAATCTACAAAGGAGAATTGAGGCAATAGGAACCAGGAACTCTCAAAGAACATCAATGTACTAGGAATAACAAAACTAGGGACATTGAGTTTTTCGAAGAATAAGCTATGAAACAGGTAACATAAGACTAGGAAAAAAGAAGATAATAAAAAACTAAAATGACAGGGTCATTAGACTATCCAATAAGCATCACAAGTTCTATTATAACATTATTTTTTTATTGTATAGATGTTACTCATACAGTATATATATATATATATATATATATATATATATATATATATGTGTGTGTGTGTGTGTGTGTGTGTGTGTGTGTGTGTGTGTGTGTGTGTCTCTGTGTGTGTTAGCCGTTTTAGAGCTAAAAGCTGTTAAACCGGGTTACACAGCGATTCGGGGTGTGATGTCATCGCTGTACCTGTGTGTGAATGCAGCCGGTCACTTATTTGCTCTGGTGAGTCACATGACTAAACTTACTCAACTTGTGTGAAAAAACTTGACAGCCATTTTGAGAATTACCTTTGGTCTCTTGGTTGACTGACTAATCTCTTCTTTACCAGTCACGAAATTTTAGTAGCCATATTCTTTACATCTTTCATAACGTAAATGTCTCTCCAATCTGGGATTGTCAACGTTCAAGGTATTTTATATAACCAAAGCCTGATTAATGCTAATGCAGTACTTTGCCTTCATGGGGTTGTGTGTTTAGATATTTTCTCTAACAAATTCTATGTTCTTTGTGAAAAGGTGTATACAGGAACAGGTGAATTTATACGTAGATCACATGACACCGTAATATCAAATTTACCAGCACTAATTTGTGGTTTACACCAGTGAGGTGAATACTTATGCAATACCAATGTTTGTTTGTTTTTAATTTGTAAATAGGTTTACAAACTACGTGGACTTTATACCCATTTCAATATTATGGTCAATTTTGTGTATATTTATGATATAAAATACCAGTTATGTCCATTTCAGTTCCAGACTATAACACTAAAAAGTGTATTTTAAGAGGGTGAATACTTGTGCAACATGTGTGCTATTTTTTAAATAATAATTTGGATCTGGTTCCTCTTCAACCAGGCCAAAAGAACCCATGTCACACCCCTCTTCATCTCCCACCACTGGCATCCTGTAGCTGCCTGTATCAAATTCAAGGCCTTGGTGCTCACGTACAACACCTTGTCTGGGACAGCACCCTCCTACCTCAACTCTCTCCTCAAGACTTACGTTCCCTCATGCAATCTCCGATCGATTAATGACTGATGCTTAATAGTACCTACTCAGTGTGGCTCAAGGTCCCTTTCCAGAACCTTCACACTGACTGTCCCCCAGTGCTGGAATGAACTTCCAACCACAATCTGGACCACAGAATCTGTCACTATCTTCAAAAAACAGCTAAAGACCCACCTCTTCTGTGAACACTTAACTAACCCCTAACCTACCAACCCCTCATTATACTTAAAAAAAAAAAAAAAAAAAAAAAAACATACTCTGGCTCTTACACCTCTACTCTGCTTTTCTAGAACTCAGTTATAAATCTTGTACGGTAGCCCTACTTGTATTGTTCTCCACTTGATATATCTCTTTGCTTGTGTTTCCTCATTTGTAAGTCATTTTGGATAAAAGCATCTGCTAAATTAATAAATGCAAATGTACAGTATCTCACAAAAGTGAGTACACCCCTCACATTATTGTAAATATTTGATTATATCTTTCATGTGACAACACTGAAGAAATGACACTTTGCTACAATGTAAAGTAGTGAGTGTACAGCTTGTGTAACAGTGTAAATTTGCTGTCCCCTGAAAATAACTCAACACACAGCCATTAATGTCTAATCCGCTGGCAACAAAAGTGAGTACATCCCTAAGTGAAAATGTCCAATTTGGGCCCAATTAGCCATTTTCCCTCCCTGATGTCATGTGACTTGTTAGTGTTACAAGGTCTCAGGTGTGAATGGGGAGCAGGTGTGTTAAATTTGGTGTCATCGCTCTCACACTTCCACATAGTGGTCACTGGAAGTTCAACATGGCACCTCATGGCAAAGAACTCTCTGAGGATCTGAAAAAAAGAACTGTTGCTCTACATAAAGATGGCCTAGGCTATAAGAAGATTACCAAGACCCTGACACTGAGCTGCAGCACAGTGGCCAAGACCATACAGCGGTTTAACAGGACAGGTTCCACTCAGAACAGGCCTCGCCATGGTCGACCAAAGAAGTTGAGGGCACGTGCTCAGCATCTTATCCAGAGGTTGTCTTTGGGAAATAGACGTATGAGTGCTGCCAGCATTGCTGCAGAGGTTGAAGGGGTGGGGGGTCAGCCTGTCAGTGTTCAGACCATACACCACACACTGTATCAAATTGGTCTGCATGGCTGTCGTCCCAGAAGGAAGCCTCTTCTAAAGATGATGCACAAGAAAGCCTGCAAAAAGTTTGCTGAAGACAAGCAGACTAAGGATATGGATTACTGGAACCATGTCCTGTGGTCTGATGAGACCACGATAAACTTATTTGGTTCAGATGGTGTCAAGCGTGTGTGGTGGCAAAAAGGTGAGGAGTACAAAGACAAGTGCGTCTTGCCTACAGTCAAGAATGGTGGTGGGAGTGTCATGGTCTGAGGATGCATGAGTGCTGCCAGCATTGGGGAGCTACAGTTCATTGAGGGAACCATGAATGCCAACATGTACTGTGACATACTGAAGCAGAGCATGATCATTATGCAGTATTCCAGCATGATAACAACCCCAAACACATCTCCAAGATGGCCACTGCCTTGCTAAAGAAGCTGAGGGTGAGGGTGATGGACTAAACTCTATTGCGCATCTGTGGGGCATTCTCAAACGGAAGATGGAGGAGCATAAGTTCTCTAACATCCACCAGCTCCGTGATATTGTCATGGAGGAGTGGAAGAGGCCTCCAGTGGCAACCTGTGAAGCTCTGGTGAACTCCATGCCCAAGAGGGTTAAGGCAGTGCTGGAAAATAATGGTGGCCACACAAAATATTCACACTTTGGGCCCAATGTGGATATTTTCACTTAGGGGTGTACTCACTTTTGTTTCCAGCGGTTTAGACATTAATGGCTGTGTGTTGAGATATTTTGAGGGGACAGCAAATTTTCACTGTTACACAAGCTGTACACTCACTACTTTACATTGTAGCAAAGTGTCATTTTTTCAGTGTTGTCACATGAAAAGATATAATCAAATATTTACAAAAATGTGAGGGTTGTACTCACTTTCGTGAGATACTGTAAATGTTCAGATTTAATGGCCAGTGAACTATTATATGCAGTTTTACTATGTTGATAATCTGTCCATTTTCATTTTAATTATATGCTTTTATTAATGCACTTTACATATGTTACTGTTAAATCAGTTACTTTTACAATCCCGAAAAAGTTGGGACAGTATGGAAAATGCAAAAACAAACAAACAAACAGAAAGATTAATTTGAAAATTAAGTTCACGCTGTACTATATTGAAAACACATTAGTAGCCCATTATTTGATGTCTTACTTTGTGAATTCAATTTATTTTTTGAAAATATACACTCATTTCAAATCTGATGACTCCAACACACTCCAAAAGCGTTGGGACAGTCGACTGTTTACCGCTGTGTAACACCACCTTTTCTTTTAATAACACTTATTAAGCATTTGGGCTCTGAGTGAAAACACCAGTTGGTTAAGTTTAGCAAGTGGAATTTTCCATCATTCATCCATTATGCATTTCTTCAGCTGTACAACTGTACGGGGCCTTCGGTGCCTTATTTAATGCGCCACATGTTCTCAATGGGAGACAGGTCAGGACTGCAGCAGGCCATGCTAGCACCCGCACTCTCTGCTTATGCAACCATGCTCTTGTAATCCAGGCAGGATGTGGTTTGTCATTGTCCTACTCTGATGGCAGCATATGTTGCTCCACAATATCTTTCTGCATTAATGCTGCCCTCACAGATGTGAAAGTTACCCATGCCATAAGCACTGACATGCCCCCATACCATGACAGATGCTGGCTTTCGGACCTGACGCTGATAACAGCTCGGATGGTCCTTTTCCTTTTCGGCCTGGAGAACACGACAGTTGTTTTGTCCAAAAACTATTTGAAAGGTTGACTTGGAGCACAAAACACGATTCCACCATGCTACTGTCCATCTTAGATGAGACTGAGCCCAGAGAAGTGGGCAGAGCTTCTGGACAGTGTTGATGTATGGCTTCTGCTTTGCATAGTAAAACTTTAACTTGTATCTGTGGATGCAGCGGCGAATGGTGTTGCTGACAAAGGTTTACCGAAGTATTCCCAAGACCATGTCAGGATCTCCATTACAGACCCATGGTTTTTAAGACAGTGATGTCTGAGGGATCGGAGATCACGCACATTCAGAAGTAGTTTTCGGCATCACCCTTTACGCACTGAGATTTTACCGGATTCCTTGAATCTTTTAATTATATTGTGAACTGTAGACTGTGAAATGCCAAAATCCTACCGATTTGTCTTTGGGGAATGTTCTTCTCAAAGTGTTGGATTATTCTCTGATGCATCTGTTGGCAGATCTGCGAGCCTCGACTCATCCTTGCTCTTGAAGGACTAGGCCTTTTTTTGAGGCTCCTTATATACTACTCCTTATATACTACTTATTAGATGATTGCATCACTTGTTTCACATCACCTTCTTATTTTTTAAGCCAACTTCTCACATGGCTATTAGTCCTAAACTGCCCCTGTTCCAACTTTTATCTTCAAAATACTGTGCAGTAGATTAAGTAAAACATCAAATACATCGTCTTTATACATTTTTTGTTTAAATACAAGTATATTTACACATCACTCCTCATTGTTTGTTTTTTTTTTTTTTTTTAGCATTTTTCATAATGTCCTGACTTTTTCAGAATCGGGGTTGTAAATCAATAGATAGATAGATAGATAGATAGATAGATAGATAGATAGATAGATAGAGTACTTTAATGATTTCCTGAGGGAAATTGTTTTATCACAGCAAACTTTGATGTTAGCTTGAGAAAGCAAATCTGCCAGGGTGTTATGGGTGGTTGCTAAGGTGTTACATTACATTTAAATTGACATTTATTCATTTAGCAGACACTTTTATCCGAAGCGACTTACAAATGAGAAAATACAAGCAAAGCGATATCAAGCAGAGAACAATACAGGTAGTGTTACAATACAAGATCCATTAATTGAGTTCCAGAAGAAGCAAAGGGTGCAGAGTAGAGATGTAAGTGCCAAACTTTTTTTTTAATGGGTTGGTTAGGTGTTCACGGAAGAGGTGGGTCTTTATCAGTTTCTTGAAGATGGTGACAAATTCTGCGGTCTGGATTGAGGTTAGAAGTTCATTCCACCACTGAGGAACAGTTAGTTTGAAGATTCTTGAAAGGGATCTTGAGCCAAGCTGAGTAGGTACTACTAAGCGTTGGTCGTTGATTGATCGCAGATTGTGTGAGGGAACGTAAGCCTTCAGGAGAGAGTTGAGGTAGGAGGGTGCTGTTCCAGACAAGGTCTTGTAGATGACCATCAAGGCCTTGAATTTGATGCGGGTGGCTACAGGAAGCCAGTGGAGGGAGATGAAGAGGGGTGTGACATGGGTTCTCTTGGGCTGGTTGAAGACGACGCATGCTGCTGCATTCTGAATCATTTGAAGGGGTTTGGTGGAGCTGGCTGGGAGGCCCGAGAGTAGTGAGTTGCAGTGGTCCAGTTTTGATATAACAAGAGCCTGGACTAGAATCTGTGTAGCCTGTTCTGTGAGGTAGGGTTTGATATTCTTGATGTTGTACAGGATTATCCTACAGGACCGTGCAGTTGTTGAGATGTCATCTGTAAAGGTCAAGGTGTCATCGAGAATCACCCCAAGGTTCTTGGCCATCTTGGTTGGCTTGAGTGTGGTTGAGCCGAGCTGTACAGTGAGCTTGTGGTTGATTGGGGGACAGGCTGGGATGACGAGAAGCTCAGATTTTTCCAGGTTGAGCTTAAGGTGGTGTTCCCTCATCCAGACCGAGATGTCTGACAGGCCAGCAGAGATACGTGCAGAGACGGATGGATCGTCAGGCTGGAAGGACAAATAGAGCTGGGTGTCATCAGCATAGCAATGATATGAGAAGCCATGAGACTCAATCACCTGCCCTAGAGATGTAATGTAGATAGAAAAGAGCAGTGGACCCAGGACAGACCCCCGTGGAACGCCAGTTGTGAGTTGCTGAGTTTCAGAAGTACCTCCCCTCCATGATACCTTGAAGGATCTCAGTTGGGAGTTACATGGAGGAGGAGCCGGTCTATGCGTGTCTGGGGGTGAGAACTGGTTCCTGATTGATGTAACCTTGTTGGAAAAGAAAGTGGCAAAGTCATCTGCAGTGAGAGAGGTAGGGGAAGGGGGAGGAGGGGGACAGAGAAGAGAAGAAAAGGTTTTGAAGAGAGTGCAGGTGTTGGGAGAACTGCCAATCTTCTGGGAGTTGGTAGATGTAGGTGTTGGTAGGGTGTTATGGGTGGTTGCTAGACAGTTGCTAGCGTATCCTGGATGGTTGCAAGGGTGTTGGTAGGGTGATATAGGTGGTTGCTAGGCAGTTGCTAGCATATTCTGGGTTGTTGCTAGGGTGTTGGTAGGTGGATGCTAGAGTGTTCTGGTTGGTTGCTAGGGTGTTGTGAGTGGTTTCTAGGGTGTTGTTAGGTGGTTGCTAGGGTGTAATGGGTGGTTGCTAGGTGGTTGCTAGGGTGTTCTGGGCAGTAGCTAGGGTGTTCAGGGTGGTTTCTAGGTGATTGCTAGGGTGTTCTGGGTGGTTGCTAGCTGTTTGCTAGGGTGTTGCTAAACAGCATCCCAATACTGTTGGAGTTACACAGCTTCCCAATACTTTTGGAGCGAGACTGTGTCCCAATACTTTTGGAGCTACACAGCTTCCATGGGAGTTTTGGGGAATTTTCATCATCCGTGTGCATTATTTTAACAGGCCAGGATGCATTATTTTAAGGGGCTGGGGTGCATTATTTTAACAGGCCGGGGTGCATTATTTTAACGGGCCGGGTGCATTATTTTAAGGGGCCGGGGTGCATTATTTTAACGGGCCTGGTGCATTATTTTAAGGGGCCAGGGTGCATTATTTTAACGGGCCAGGTGCATTATTTTAACGGGCCAGGTGCATTATTTTAACAGGCCCGGTGCATTATTTTAATGGGCCGAGTGCATTATTTTAACGGGCCGGGGTGCATTATTTTAAGGGGCCGGGGTGCATTATTTTAAGGGGCCGGGGTGCATTATTTGAACGGACCAGGGTGCATGTCACTTCTGGTGACTACTTTCCAAGCTGTGCTGTTATATGAAATTAATGCACGCCTTCTGACCAATTAGATTCAAACATTAAAGGATGCTGTGGTATATTAATTTTTTTAATCAACTTGCACTTTATGGCATATGAATTTTATTCTTGTATCTATAATAAAACAAATTTAAACATGGTGTTCCCTATCATTTATTATTCACAAATGAACACATTATGTAAAACAATATACACTCACCATCCACTTCAATAGGAACACCTGGACATCTGCTCATTTATGCAGTGATCCAATCAGCCAATCATGTGGCAGCAGCGCAATTTATAAAATCATGCAGCCACACATCAACTTTAGTTAATGTTCACATCAAACATCAGAACGGAGGATCTCTGTGACAGAAAGTCTGATCTCTGTGACTTTAACCGTGGCATGGTTATTGGTACCAGATGGGTTGGTTTGAATATTTCAGAAACTGCGGCTCTCCTGGGATTTTCACACCGAACAGGTGTTTATTATTAGATTCCTGTTCCTGGCAGACAGGAGTGGAATCTGAGGTGGGCTTCTGCTTCTGTAGCTCATCCACCTCAAGGTTTGATGTGTTGTGCATTCTGAGATGCTTTTCTGCTCACCAGGGTTGTAAAATGTGATTATTTGAGCTACTATATCCTTGCTGGCAGCTCGAACCAACCTGGCCATTTTCCTCTGACCTCTCTCATCAGTAAGCCGTTTCCACACGCAGAACTGTCACTTACTCAATGTTTTTTATTTTTCACACCATTCTGTGTAAACTCTAAAGACTGCTGTGTGTGAAAATCCCAGGAGGTCAGCAGTTTATGAAATACTCAAACTAGTCAGCTGGTACCAACAACCATGCCACGGTTAAAGTCACAGAGATCACTTTTTTCTTCATTCTGATGTTTGATGTGAACATTAAGTGAAGCTCTTGCCCTGTATCTGCATGATTTGATGCACTGTGCTGCTGCCATATGATTGGCTTATTGGATAACTGCATAAATGAGCAGGTGTACAAGTGTTCCTAAAAAAGTGGACAGTGAGTGTATTATCACTGCTTTAACTGTGTACACTGTTCAGTGGATTTCTGAGCTCCACATTCAGATTATTAAAATCACCTGTTTATAGTTCATGCCTCCAAGGTTGCCAAATTGTTCTTCAGTAGACATGTCTGAGATGGGAACTTTCAATAGCATCTAGACTGCAATCTTTAAACACAAACAACATCAGGGATAGAAAATAAGGGCTGACGAGGTAGCTAGCATTGCTATCCTTTGCTGTTAAATGTGATACAATTTAACATAAAAGCATAAAAGCAAATAACATAAAATTCTCCTGTAAACAAAACAAGCCCACCGGTTGAAGGATAATCGGACGGAGCACTCATCTGCTATGCTTGTGTATTTAATGCGTAATATGCTTATGTAACACTGGCCTTAAAGAACATTCTTGTGTTCTTGAGTGTATTTTCAGCCAAAGCAAAATTTCAGTGTGTCGTATTGTGTCTACATTAAACTGTTACCCAGTGGTGCTGGAGTTAATACTGCTAATCCTGCTCCTCACTCCAGACGATATCACGCAAGAGAAATGCACTCTATTTCAAGGTCATATGTCTGAGATATGCCTAGACAAACTACACCCCCGTTTGGTTAACTCTCAGGTAACTTCTGGATAGCACTTAAGTCAGTAGTTATGGCTGAGGTCTGAATACTGATCTGTGTAATTTCAGTACTAAACCCTCACAGTGTTTTTAACTCAACACTGAGTATGAGGCTATTTATCTCTTTTTTTGCTCTTCAACCTGTTAATAATGTTCTGTGTGTGTGTGTGTGTGTGTGTGTGTGTGTGTGTGTGTGTGTGTGTGTGTGTGTTTACAGGGTGTGTTTCTGGATGCTGAGTGTTCCTTTAGTGAGATGTTACAGCCTGATGGTTACACTCACTTCCTGTCTGCTCAGCACAGACTTCCTGTGTTCCTCAGTTTTAATGGTCCTGGGAAACACACACTCACCTTCTCTCAGTTTCTACCACTTAGAACTCATCATCTGTTTATAGAGAACCTGCAATATGAAGAACCATCAAGTCTTCTAAAAGCCACAGATTTTGATTCAGATGATCCACTAGGATTGACAAACACGCATCAGGACCTGAGAAGTCCATTGTTCCACATCGACCAATAAGAACGCAGATCCTGAGGCATAAGAACCTGAGGCATTGTTATTTTAATAGGTTTGCACTAACTATTAAGGTTAATATGTTTATTTATTGTTTTTATTTTAAATAATGTGCTAGCTATAATTTTATTGTTTGTGTTTTGCAGTTAATAAGGCATATTGTTTAATATTAGGTGCATCAGTAATGTTCCTTTAATTTAAATATACTATGATAATTATTTTATATATTTTATATATATATATATATATATATATATATATATATATATATATAGAGAGAGAGAGAGAGAGAGAGAGAGAGAGAGAGATTAATATATTATATATTATTATATTAATATATATTATATATATATATATTTTTATAATAATTTATTAAATGATCATTATAGGATTTAATGATTGTTACTAAATCATTCATATAATTTATGAACGTGTCTAATTAGTAACATTAGCACAGCTAAATGTTTACCAAAATCAACTTAAATCAGTTAATAAGTTAAAACAAGTTTGAATAAAATAAATTTATGAATTTTTACGTGTATAAACTTATCTTTGTTGTGTTGAACACAAGATCTGAGTAATATGAAATATTTCTAAAAGGTATCAATACAACATACGCTTTATTTTCTCACATTTCACCTGCTTTTAATGTAAATGTGTAGCACATCAGATTAAATGTTTGTATGAAATAGTGTTTTTTATATTCATATTTTTACTGTGAACGTTATACAAGTTTTAATAAATGAGTCTATATATTTTATGTGCCACTGTACCCATTTAAAGTCAAAAGTGGTGATTTTATTTTGGCTGTTTTAATTAAACATTTTAACATAGTGTTGCAGCATTGTAAAGTCAAACTCTAAAATCAAAATTCTCGAGGAAAAAAAAGGAAGTGATTCCTGTTAAATATTTTATCAGCTATCCACCCCATTATGTCACTCACACTCTTGTTTAAAAATATTTATTTATGCCATTTTGCACACAATTTATGCCTAAACCAATATAGAGCTGTACAGAGAAAATAATAAGATGAATAAAAAGAAATATAAAGTGCAGAAAAAAAAGAAAGAAAAAAGCCAGACAAAGAAGTGAACGTGTGTGCTGAACATGTGGTAAATACTGTCAATACAGGACAGGGGTGTGTGCAGGAGTCCCAAGTTGCCTGGAACATATGGGTGTGGTTACATCAGTAATCTGAAAATTACTGGGCTATGCAGAAAGAGAGCCATTAGTTCCAACACTGAGATAGCAGAAAAAGCCTCAAGATGGCTCTGTCTGAAGAGAGGAAAGGACTGAGAGAGGTAGCATACACACTTGTACACAAGTCGGGCTTGATCACCCCCGGTCACGTCACCTGGATGAGAGTGTATAATGTTAGAAATACCTACTCCCCAGTTATGGGTGATGGGCAGATAACTACTTAAGTAATGCACATTCAACTCTGCATAAGTTTTACAGTGTACTTAAGTTCATATAAAGTGAAGATCTCCTCCAATTTAGAGGCAGTGGCAGCATCAGTGGAAGGGATATTTAGTACTGTAAAGAATTTGTCCAGCTTTGTGCCATCAGTTATGTTCTTATATGTGTATAGATAAGAACAGAATTATCTGAACTTAATTGTTTGATTGTTAATGGCAAGAGGATTTATGGTTATACTATGGAGCTTCAGTTGCTTCCTTAATAGTCAGGAGATTAAATTCAGCCTTTGTTGTGAGGAGTGTGTTGAAGAGGTTTAGGTCTGGTGAATCTATGCATCTAGACAGAGGTTCTGATAAATTTTTATTTCGAGCCCACTTACATTGTTTATGCTCTAACACGCAGTGTAAACTATTCAAGCTAACCAGCAGTATGTAAGCACACGGCAGCATGCGTTACTCCCTCCTGACAGTGAGGACAAACAAAGCATGCGTGAACTTCATACTGTGAAACATAAATATCCAATTTCCCACAACTTAATGTTTTCAGTAAAACTACTCAAATGGGCTAAACTTAACATATCTGAATCATATTAATTATAATGCTCATTCAAATTATTATTAAAGTGCAATATTATTATTACATTCCTATGTGCAATAACTATTTGTATACACCACTGTAGAGGTATTTTTTTATTTTTTATAGCTGTAGGTATCTCCCCACTGCTGCTACACTATATATATATATATATATATATATATATATATATATATATATATATATATATATATATATATATATATATATATTCCTTATTTATCTAACTTGTTTAATTTAGTTTGATTCCGTGTACTTAATTTAATTTTATTGTCTGCTTTTCTTGTCCGTACTTGAATGGTAAATGGCGCACTTATATAGCGCTTTTATCCAAAGCGCTTTACACTGTGTCTCATTCACCCATTCACACACACACACACACACCAATGGTAGCAGAACTGCCATACAAGGCGCTAACTTGCCATCGGGAGCAACTTGGGGTTCAGTGTCTTGCCTAAGGACATTTCAGCATGTGGAGTCATGTGGAGTCATGTGGGCCAGGAATCGAACCTCCAACATAGAGATGTAGACAACCCGCTCTACCACCTGAGCCACACCCACCCACCCACCCACCGTACGAGAAGGAACTGTTTAATTTTTATCCACTGCCATGTGATATGCTAAAAAAGACAGTAAAGCTGATTTTAACTTTGACTTTATTTTTCCTTGTTAGAACAACTTTTTTCAAACTTTTTTTTTTTTTTTTTTTTTTTACAGTGCACCACACTCCCTCCAACCCTGTAGCACTGCTCAACTGGACCCACCACCCCTCAGGGTAAAAGGTAGACCTGCATCAAGGCTATTCTCTGTTCCGGCTCCTAGATGGTGGAATGAACTTCCACTGGCTGGCTTCAAAGACTAAAGACCTACAGTTTCACCAAGTGCGTCACCTTAGCACTTATGAACCAGGTATGGACCACTATGATGATGTGCTTATTGATAGAAACTTCACTTCTGTAAGTATCTCTGGATAATGGCATCTGCCAAATGCCATAAATATAAATGTGTTAGAAACAGGGAGATATTTGGAACAGAGAATAAAAGACTTAAAGAATGCCATTTTCACACACACACACACACACACACACACACACACACACACACACACACACACACACACACACACACACACACATTTAATTTCACATTTATTTCACACACTTATATTTTATTTATTGCATAATTGTTATTTATTTATTCTCATCTCTCTACAACCCCAAACATCAGATCTGTAACTAGTAACCAGTCTGATATTGAGATGCCCAACACATTTCCATTTCAGTGGACAACTGAACTTGGACAACGGAACTTGGCCAAGACACCTGAACTTGGACAACTTAAGGCTGGACAACTGAACTTGGCCAAGTCACCACACTAAAGTTTAATATAAAAAAGGATGTATGATATTTGTGACTTACTTTTACACATGAAAAGCACACATTAGCATCAATCTCAATCTCTTTCAGTCTGAAAAGCTGAAACAGGAGCTCATAATGAACAATCATAACTTCTGTAACATTTTTTATCCACTATTGGCTTAAGCGTGATTGAGGTCATAAACACATGTTCAGTGGGATTCATAGCTATAACTAAAATGTACAAACAATACAACAGCAATTAAATTGTGACTTTCAGGGATTGAAAATAAATGTAACATTTTAAAATCTAAATAATAAAAAGGATCGTGTTCATTAGTGAATCATTCTCATTAACGAGTCGACATTTAATTGAGTATAAACTGTTAAAGATAAACACACAACACAATTAACATGAACTCGAATTCATAAAACACAAACAAATGAAAATAAAACGTAAAATAAACAGATAATATTAAAATAAATAAATAAGTTGGGTTTTTGTTTAAACAGGAAATCAGGTGGAGTTTTTCAGATTTATACAAAATTACATTAGCAGTTATGTGTAATATTTAAAAAAAATAATTATTATAACGCAAATGTGAGGAACACTTTAAAGCAAATATTATTATTATTATTATCATTATTATTATTATTATTATTATTATTATTGTGATGATGTAATCATCTCTCCCTATAGGCTGGTGCTCACCACAGTTACCCGCGGTTTGAGAAAGGAATCACTGGGGTTGGTTACTGAGTTCTTATTCCAACAACTGTAAATTGGTTGTTTAGTTTTGGCACTGATAATGATGTCACTTCCTGCCTCTTTTGCCACTTCTTCTCTAGTGGCTCTACTCTCCCTGCCCCCAACCTCTAATGATGCATGCTGATTGACAGACAGATGAGAGTCATCACTGTGATTGGTAGAAAGGTTTGATTGGTGGGCTTTGGCTCCACCCACTACACTGTCATTCTCCTCTATGGCTGATTCTGGAGCTTTATACTGAATTTCCTCATAGATGCACAGCTCCCTTCCTGTATGGTCAGAATTGTTTTGATCAAGTGTTTCCATGGGGACTAATGATGTAGTCATGTTCAACTTTCCTCTAACGTGAGTTTGATTGGTTGACAGCTCTGAAACCTGATTGGTCGATGTGTCTGAACGCTGATTGGTTGGTGAAAGCTCCTCTTCTTCAATGTTGAGGGGAATGAACCCTTGCCAGTGGTTGGTGGAGAGAAACCATTCTGCCCTCCGATTGGTAGAAGTGGAGCAGTTCACACTCTGATCTGTTTCCTCAGACACCATGTTGTTTATCGTGAGTGTCGAAATGTGATTGGTTGGTGAAGGCTTGATGTCACTGAGTGAGGGTGGTGCTTCAGGTACATCACTCTCAGTCATCCACATGTTGCCATGGATACAAACTCTATCAGTGTGCAGGGAATCTGTGGACCTTTGACCTTTTACACAGATAAGATTCATTAGAGCTATACATCCAGCACACACACACACACACACACACACACACACACTTAGACTTACAATGATTAACAGATCCTCCGATATCAATGAATTTCAAAGGATGAGCAGAGTCGCTCCGTCTCAAAGCACTGAGAGAGAGAGAGAGAGAGAGAGAGAGAGAGAGAGAGAGAGAGAGAGAGAGGTGGATGAAAGGAAATGAGGCATGTTTCAGTTATTATTATTATTATTATTATTATTATTATTATTATTATTATTATTATTATATAATTATCTGTAGGCTGGTGTGTACAATGATGTTTTAGGACCAAGGTTTAAAAAATACAATATTCTGAAAGAAAAAAAAACAACAAACATTCTGAAAGAGGCGAATATCTGATATCAAGAGGAAAAAAAGTCACATTATTTTGAGAGATAAGTCACAATACTAAGATGAAATGATACACATCAGAGCGACTTTTGTGTGTTAAAATAAAGAACGTTAACATTGTGAAGTTATTGTCTCTTTTGTTGAAGGAGAAAGCTCAGGCAGGCACCTCTTCAGTACTCTCTCTCTGATGCGTTCCACTCGTTTCAGTTTAGCGTGCCTTTGTTCAGATGGCATGGCTAAATCAGATTCTCTGTTTACAACACAGACATCAACCTGTAACACACACACACACACACACACACACACACACACACACACACACACACACACACACACACACACACAAGGAACACATTATTGAAACCTTTTGTTACTTTGTCGTCCACTAGGAGGTGCTTTGAGTTCAGTCATACAACTTCATACAAGTTCAGTCATTTATACAGAGTGCATACACACAAAAATAGATCAGAATGTGTGTACACAACCACACACCCAAATCAGGATCTACAACGAAATATTGGCAGGAAATTCAATGTGTATAAATGGAAACTTTGACCCATAACAGCCATCCGTAACATTTTAGAAACAGCAGGAGTTATCGACACCAAGTGGATATATGTAAAGTATTACAACTAAATGTGCAAATCACTGCTCTCAGACTTTATTCTTACAGTGATATAAAACTATACAGCTCCATATTAACTTCATACAGGCTACTGGGACACGAGAAGCATTAAAGCATAACCGCATTTTTATGAGTTTATTATTTATTTGTGTAGACTGGTTAATTAGTCTGTTTCTATGTACTGATATTTATCCCTCCCGTTAACTATTTGCATTCTACACTTTGTTTAATCCCCTGTCTGAACAAAAGAGTAAATCATTATGGGTTGGTATTAATTGTGGGTAATTTCAGGCTGCAAACAGTTTTGAGGTAATTTTGTACGTACACAGATCTATTAATAGGCTCCAAAATGATACAGTATAAGTAGGCTACAGAAAGATGCACTGTCTGTGGTGCAGTGGCATTTTTGGTACATTAGAAGACCATGCACCAAATAATACATGTTTTTAAACACCACAAAGATAACATTGTCATATTTATGTATTTAATATTGCCCTTGAATGAAATTCCATAGTATTTTGAGTGTTTTGTATTTATAGCCATAATATATATTTCAGCGTAACATAGCGTAACATAGTTATACATCAAACTGTCAGACAGTGGCACTGGTCTTAATACTGCTCCTCACTGTAGCGGATATCACACAAGAAAAATTTGCTCAAGTCAAGGTTAAATTCAGTATTAAATTCTCACTGTACACTTAACTGTGTGTGTATAAGCTATAAGTGTGAATAGGTGTGTGTGTGTGTGTGTGTGTGTGTGTGTGTGTGTGTGTGTGTACGTTATCATTATTATCACTCTGTTCTTCTTGTTTATAATTCAGTGTGTTTAGTTTGTCCTCCTCAGGGTTTGATTCCTCCACACACACTCTCTGTGCAGTGAGAGATGAAGGAAGCTCCGCCCTCATCACACGCATCAGACACACTGGAGAAGACTCAGTGAGTGGGTGGGGTTTATCAGCCATGATTATCTTATAATCTGGGCTTCGGCTCCTCTTATTATGCATTTTTTTCTGTTCAAACCTCCAGACCATCTGAAAGCAACACATAGAAACATATTTTCATAATTTAACATAATCTATAGATTTACATGAATAATTATTCCTAATCCTGAATTGCCTGTGGTTAGACTCATACCTGTTTAGAATGATCAGACTCCTCCCCTAAACACAATGACTGAGACTCTGCAAAACAGAGACAAGTTTTAAAAAGACAGACATTTTGTTTGTTTGTGTGTTGGGGGTGGGTGGGCGGGTAGTTTACCTGCTGTGTGTGTTTTGGTTTGTGTAGAGCAGTGTGTGTTGATTGTAGCAGGGTTGTACACCAGCTGTGTGTGAGAGAAAAAAAGCAGAACAATTTAATAATAATAATAATAATAATAATAATAATAATAATAATAAAGGTGGTTTGGCCAATATACACACATTTTTCTACATTTACTCACTGTGTAATTTGGCTCTCCCCACTCAGGTCTCAGATTTGTGCTCTTATTGGTGCTGTCCAACTCCAGAGGTAAAGGGGGGCGAGCTGGTGGTTCTAACTCCTCCCCCTTAATGAGTAAAGAAGTATTTACCTTTAATTATAAAATAAAAGACACACACACACACACACACACACACACACACACACACACACACACACACACACACACACACACACGACTGACCCAGAGGTGCACACTTTCTTCTGGATGGAGGGATGAGTTGTGCAGGAGTGGAAACACTGAGAGAGGAATAAAGCAGATGATAAGAACTCATTAATAACATTGTGCTGATGTATTTTTCATTATGTTCTACAGAGACACGTGAAAATCCTGCAAAAGCATCGCCAATCAGGTAAGGACAGCAAGAAACTGTTGGGGGATTTTATGTACATGAGAAGCGGGCAGTGGCCAATAATACTGTTTTATGTGATGCAGGTCTTGTCATGAGTCACGTCCATGTTGGTCATGTCCACCGTTGCATCCACATTGACAGTTGAGTTCATATCTATAGTCACCTCCAGGGTTGTGTCCACTCCTACAGTCACTTCACATCCACAGTCACGTCCACTCCTGTAGTCAAGTTCACGCCCATGGTCACATGCACAGTCATATCCATGGACACAGTCACTTACAGTCCCACAGTCACGTACATGGTCATGCTCTTGATCACTCACTTGTCGGTGTTTGTAAAGCCATCAGTGCTTTAAATCGACTCCTATTAGGCTTCAGACCACTCAGAATATCATCCATCATCCAGATCTGCTTCTGTGCCAGGGAGTGTTCCTGAAAAAGAGAGAGAGAGAGAGAGAGAGAGAGAGAGAGAGAGAGAGAGAGACAGAAAGAGAGAGTGACAGATAGAGAGAGAGACAGAGAGAGAGAGAGACAGAAAGAGAGAGAGAGACAGAGAGAGAGTGCAAAAGAGACAGAGAGAGAGAGACAGGGAGAGAGAGACAGAGAGACAGAGAGACAGATAGAGAGAGTGACAGAGAGAGACAGAGAGTGTGAAAGAGAGAGAGAGAGAGAGAGACAGGGAGAGAGAGACAGAGAGAGAGATAGAGAGAGTGACAGATAGAGAGAGACAGAGAGAGAGAGAGATTTTTTTTTTTACTTTTGACCAATTATTTAAGAAAAAACAGAATAATCACTCATTCAAAAAGAAAAAGAAAAAAATAGATCTATATGTTTCAACATGAAAAGTTAATAAAATGGTTAGATTAATAAAACAATCAACAGTGAAAAACAATTTCACCTCCATCTGTTATCAAAAAAAAAAAAAAAAAAAAAAAAAAACAAATAATTTGCGCACCATGTCTTTTCAAACATTTCCACAGAGTGTTCTGGGGTAGAGTACGACTGGTCCTCATAGACCACCGCGACTAAAAATCTTTTAAGGTGGTTTGTTAATGCCTTTAAAAAGATTTAATATTTTGTACAAAGGAGAGACACAGGACACCAGTTCTTTAAGCTGCCAAGGTCTCCTTTTTTGGGCAACAGAGTGACCACAGCTCCTCTCCAGCTGAGGGGCAAGACTTCCGACTCTATGCATCCGAGTGTAACAAAGTGCAGATCTGAGCCATTCAAAGACCAGAATGTTTTATATAATGTTTTAACGAGAGCGGTTCCCCAAGTTCACCTCTCCCACACCCGCCCAGCCGTGGCAGTCCATTCCGAAGCCCTCCAGTGGCCTCAGGATCACATGGCTGACCACTGCACAGTTCCTCATAAAAAGACAACATCCGTAGAGTTTTGTCATCTTTGTCGGTAGCCTCCCGTCCACTGTGCAGTCCCGATAGACCTCTTCTCTCCAGTGCGAAGAAGAAAGATGTGGATGAGTCCATTTTATTGCATTATACAAACTTGGCTCGCACCATGGTGCCTTGATCTCTCTCTTCATACAAGTTTTTCAGAAGAATTTTATTCTTCTCCAGTATTTCTTTTATTCTTATTTCTTCTTCTTCACTTATTGAGCTGCTCAGTTTCAATATTTCTTTTTCAGGAAAGTCGATCTTTTCCTTGATTTCTCTGGTACTGTTTTTCGTGTATTGTTGGCAGAAGATCTGAATCTGAACTTTACCGATGTCCCACCACTGGTTTACTGATGCATACTGAAACTTTCTCTCTCTCCAAGACTTCCAGAAAAGTGTAAAAGCGTGAATAAAGTGGTGATCCTGTAATAACCTATTGTTAAAATGCCAGTGATGCTGCCAGAAAGTGCTCAATGTGGTACTAACAGCGAGTAAGTAAGTGTTTATAAAGGCCATGTTTTTGTTTATTTAAATGAACATTGCCTCTTCTTTTTGGACTTGTATAGTATCATACTTTTCACTTTTGGCATAAATTTTTTTAGGCGGTAGCGTTTTGGTCAGTCAAGTTCTTCAAGAGTGGCATTTTGCATTGCTACGTGACATGACAGATAAAAATGTGAGAGATTAGGAAAGAAGGCATCAATTTTGGGTTTCTTAACCCCTTTTATCACATCTAAAAAAGTGTTTATCTGTGATGTGGTATAAAGCTGAGAACTATTGAAAGTTTTGTGTAGTTTAGCTATCATCTCTGAGGAATCAACGTCCTCATCAGAGCCACTCTACACCTTCAAATTCATTTTCTGACTCATTATCGCGTTGTGAGCTTTCTAAACCATCTCAGAACAAGTTTCCTGCATTTCCTCCTCTAGCTCTGGTAAAACGTTAGGATCAGCCTCTGGATGAACAGGCTGTGAGTGCTCCTCACTCCCGGTAGGGTCTGTCTGAGAGGGTGACAGAGACTGTGAGTGCTCCTCACTCCCGGCAGGGTCTGTCTGAGATGGGGACAGAGGCTGTGAGTGCTCCTCAGCCGTGTTCACCACACACAAAACATCTCATCTGTTCGGAGCTGATGAAGATGGTGTAATCGTTATTCTCTAGCGTTAGTTTAACAGAGAGAGAGAGCGGCTCGTGTTGTGTGTTTAGGATCATGTAGGTGAAACGGCGGAAAGACATGATGTGTTTAATGTCAGTTTTTTTTAAACCCAAAGGAATTATTTTAATCTGCGCTGTTAACTTTCCGTAGCGCTCGAGCACACTTTTTAAAGTTTCATTTTTAATAAAAGGAGGCACGTTAGACAGCATGATTTTCTTAGATGATTTTACCGGAAAGTGGAAACACACAAACATACTCATTGTTTATCATTAGCCCCTGTTCAATTAGTGCATCAACCATTTCAACTTCGGAAAGAAAAACCACCACTGCTTCGTTCATCCGAGAAGCTGATCTGATGTTTACACCACCGACCTGATCACTGAAAGCAGTGAGAACTTCTTCCATTGGTATGGAGTCATCCGGCGGGCATTTACACCCCTGTCTCAGGGTCAAGCGGAAGAAATCTCCATTTAACTCCATTTTGGAACGAGTTTTGCCGACAATAGTCGGCTCACACACTGTTAACTCACTAAAAACTCTTACTTTAGAACAATAGACTAAAGAAGAAAACAGAAAGGAAAGTATTTGAAAAAAGACTACAAACACTCAGAGACGCGCTCTAACCACCTGCACTCTCGCTACCCACAATCCTCAGACAGAGAGAGAAAGAGAAAGAGAGAGACAGTGAGAGAGGTAGAGAGAGAGGTAGAGTGACAGATAGAGAGAGAGACAAAGAGAGAGAGAGAGAGAGAGACAGACAGAGACAGAGAGAGACTTTGACTTTTAAGACACCTTTATTGTATGCAATTTTTGAAATCCCCCCCACCCACACCCTCAACTCAAAAACCCCAAAACTTTTCAAATTCACTATAAGTCCATTGTGGTCATATAGTGTGCAAGAAGTCTTTATGTTAAGGCTCTTTGTGCGACTAATGTCCATGTCCTCAGTCTGGACCGTCTCCGTGGTGACAGCACGCCCAGGTTTTCACTTTTTATTGCTCGTTGTTCCGATTTAATGAATATTTTTCTGTCCGAGAAATAATTTGCCAGCAAGACGTCACGTTTTCTTTTTGTTAATTCAAGAACCCGGTTGAAGTGCTCTGTGGTGTACAGCTCGTCAGGTTGTTCTGAGACAGTGGAAGTAGACGGGTTACCCGATCATGCTTCACTCTC
>NC_030416.2:38776567-38824067 GCF_001660625.3 Ictalurus punctatus
TATAGTGTGTGTATACTGTATCATGTATCATGTACGTATAGTGTGTATAGTGTATCATGTATGTGTAGTGTGTGTATAATGTATCATGTATGTATAGTGTATCATGTATGTGTAGTGTGTGTATAGTGTATCATGTATGTATAGTGTGTGTATAGTGTATCATGCATGCATAGTGTGTGTATAGTGTATCATGTATGTATAGTGTGTGTATAGTGTATCATGTATGCATAGTGTGTTATAGTGTATCATGTATGTATAGAGTGTGTATAGTGTATCATGTATGTATAGTGTGTGTATAACATGCACCCTGCTGTACCTCACACTCCCTCTGAGCCACTGGCACTGCTCAGTTGGACCAACCATGGCACCCAAGAGGTGAATGAACTTCTCCTGGCTGTCTGAACAGCTGAGTCACTGGATGACTTAAAGAATGAAGACCTACCTCTTCACCAAGAACTTGAATTATCGTCATTATTTATTTTTAAAATATCCTTGTCTTGTGTTTTTAATGCTGTACTAACCTCCCCAACAGAATTATTAGACTCTAACCCCCCCCCCCCCCCCCCCCCCCCCCTCACGTTGAGCTTCACATGATACTCCTGAGATGCCAGTGTTCCTGACTCCTTCTGCGCTCCGGACCTGCCTGATCCATCCTGATGCTCTTCTTCTGGTTGAAGTTCTCATCATTTGGAGGTCACATGCTGCTGCTGAGGATGTCCCCACATGGTGCAGACTAAAGATCACTGAGATTACTGAGAATGGTACCACTTAAAAACCATGAAGATGTCTTTGGATTGCAATTACCAGAAACAGTTTTACACTCAAGTCTCCATCAGTGAACAGTGGAGACGTTCAACAAGACAGACTTCATGTAGAAACTGTAATGAATTTCCTGGTTACACAACTGCACTATTTGACCGTGTAGTATTAGCAAATTTATAGAAGGGTGTATTTATTTATAATCGCATTATCCGGCATCACCCAGATGAGTACGGGTTCCCTTTTGAATCTGGTTCCTCTCAAGGTTTCTTCCTCATATCGTCTCAGGGAGTTTTTCCTTACCACTGTCGCCTCTGGCTGCTCATTAGGGATCCATCCATCCATCCATTTTCTGTACATGTATCCTACATAGGGTTGCAGGAAGCCTAGAGCCTATCCCAGCGAACTCGGGGCATGAGGCAGGGGACACCTTGGATGAGGTGCCAACCCATTGCAGGGCACAATCACACACTTTCACACACTACGGACAATTTAGAGATGCCAATCAGCCTACAACGCATGCCTTTGGACTGGGGGAGGAAAACGGAGTACCTGGAGGAAACCCCCAAAGCACGGGGAGAACATGCAAACTCCGTGCACACAGGGCTGAGGCGGGAATCAAAACCTCAACCCTGGAGGTGTGAAGCAAATGTACTAACCATGTCCCCCCTCATTAGGGATGAATTTATGAATTTAAAATCTAAATCCTGAATTTACATATTTCTGTAAAGCTGCTTTGTAACAATGTCCACTGTTAAAAGCACTATACAAATAAAACTGAACTGATAGTATTCTTAGTCCCTGACACAGTGAACTAGCATGAGGATCCACTATAAGTCACTGTGGATAAGGCAGTGTATACAGGATGTTGCTGAGTTTTTTGTGCTTTTTTGTATTGAATTGGCAAAATTGTAATTGCACAAAATAGTTTTGCATGGCCTTTCAAAGTGATATTTGTAGGTAAATGAGATCTTTTAGCTGTGCTTATGTTTGACACACGTGACTTGAAGAAGGTTTTGGCTGAGTGCGTGTTGTGATGATGTCACATGATGCATCTTTTCCCAAATCCATGGAAAATCTGCTTTTTATAAATTCAAGCTCCTCTGGATATTCGGAGTTTGCTTGACTTTGCTTTGAGTTCTGTTATTGCATAATCACGCAATTCTGGAGGAACTGATAAGGGCCTCTGCTAAATGCTATAAATGTGAATTTAGTGTATATAGTATGTCTCTAATGTGCGTATAATGAAATTAGTGTGTGTGGTGTGCATAGTGTGTATAATGTGCTTAGTGTGTGTATAGTGTATAAAGCGTGTGAGTAGACTGTATAGTTTGTCTCTCTGTAGTATGTGTAGTGTGTACAGTGTGTATGTGTGTGTAGTGTGTGTATAGTGTATACCTTGCTTTCTGCTTTATGTACAGGTGAGTGGTGTGTGGAATAAACCTAAGAGAAAAGGAAATAAATACAGAATGTAGTCTAATTCACACACACACACACACACACACACACACACACACACACACATAAACACATACACAGAGAATCTTAAACATACACACAGCCTTGCAGACACAGAGACAGATTAAGAGGTAAATACAGAGAGTGAGAGATAGGGAGCTTCATCATGTGTCCCCTGGCTAGTCCACCTGTTTAAGGGCAGGGTTAATGTGTGCAGGTGTACTTACCTGAGGTCGTAGGTCAACTCTGCCCAGTGGGCTGCGAGGTCGTGACTCATAATGACTTCTGGGGGTCGATGGAACTGACCTCTGACATAGGATGTGATCTTCACCTGTGCGGTCCAAACTCAGAGACCGGGTTCGAGTATCAGAACTACAGAGAGAGAGAGAGAGAGAGAGAGAGAGAGAGAGAGAGAGAGAGAGAGAGAGAGAGCTGTGAGAAAGTGAAATGAAACACAGGGTAAAGTGCATCATCTGTAAATGTGTCACCTGTATGTAGCTCTTTCTCTGCCTCTGTGATCTGCCATGTCCACACTCCCCAAAGTACAATGAGATGGTTTGCTGTGGGTCCTGTACACATGCAGGGGGTTCACTGACTCAGTGCTGCCCCCTATCTGAGAGAAGTCGTGATAGCTGGAGCAGCGTCTACAATAAATATATATTTTAAAATATTTAACCTAAATTTGGTCCGTGTCTGTTTACATTTGCTTTTAATTTAAAAAAAAAATCTCTATATTTCTGTATTAGCTTTAATTGTTATAATTTGTCTGATTAAAGGTCAGTGATTGGTGCACCTGTTAATGAGGTCATCAGTCTCCATGCATGCTGACTGGCTGAGAGCTCTGACCCAACCCAACATGTCCTCCTGAGTATCAGCACTGAGCAAATATGAACGCATTCCCTGATGAACCACCTACACACATTTGCACACACACACACACACACACACACACACACACACACACACACACACACACACACACACACAACTTTTTTGCAAATTGCAACGTATTTTTTTCCAAAATTCTGTCCAGATTTATTCACACACACACACACACACACACACACACACACACACACACACAAATACACACCTTGAACGCATACTTCCTGTTCTTACACTCTCTTGGAGAGCAGAAGAAAATCTTATAGCTGGGGAGAGGAAGACTTCCTAACACACATTCCTCCCTACTGTCTGAGAGAGAGAGAAAGACAGGAGAGTGAGACAGTATTAGCACCTGCTCTGGTTTTGTCTGCTTTATCATTGTTAAAACGTCTTTAGTCTGTGATCTGATTTCTGCCGCACACAGTGGGATCAGGATTATCAGATTATCTAAATCAGACACATCTTCGTGCTTTAATCACTGCAGTCTCTGACACTATTTTTTCAATACCATGCATTTCTATTAGGCTCCATTTAAGACAATCAGAATAATAATTGTGGATAAATTCACTTTTATTTACATAGTGCTTTTGAAATGGACATTATTACACGGCTGCTTTACAGAAATCCATATATAGATAAAATTTTTAAATTAAAATATCCATACTGAGCAAGCCAGAGGAGACTGTGGCAAGGAAAAACTCCCTGATATGACAAGAAAGAAATCTTAAAAGGAACCAGACTCAAAAGGGAACCTAATCCCATCTGAATGACACCAGATAGTGCGATTATAGATTTAATGTATAATGTTAAGCAGTGCCAAGTTAAAAAGAGCTTGAGTGTGAGCATCATAGCCTTTGTTAATCATTAACTTTAACCCCTTGCAATTTAAGGGTATTTTTTCCGTCTGAATGACATACCCAAAATGAAACTTATTACTCCGACATTTTTACAGTGAAGGTCTGACACTTGACAGAAAACCTTTTAAAATAAAATAAATAAATAAAAACAGGTATCAATATGGAGTCATTTTTTTCCCAAAAAGTAAACCAACATTCAGAAACTATTTGGGAAAAATAAGTACACCCTATAAATCAGTTACATGTAGAACCACCTAGCAACAATAACTTGAAGTACATGTTTTCTGTAGGGGTTCATCAGTCTCTTACATCGTTTTGGAGGAATTCTAGCCGACTCTTCTTTACAACATTGCTTCATTTCGTTAATGTTTGAGGAGATTTGTTTATGCACAGCTCTCTTAAGATCTCACTGCAGCATCTCAGTGGGGTTGAGGTCTGGACTTTGATTTAGTCATTCCAACACCTTGATATATTTCTTTTTTAGCCATTCAGATGTTGATTTGCTGGTGTGATTGGGATCGTTGTTACATGACACAATTTCAGCCAGCTTAAGCTGCTGGACAGGTGGTCTCACATTTTCCTGAAGAATATTCTGGTATAATGTAGAATCATTGTCTCATCGTTGTCTCAATGGCTGTAAGTTTCCCAGGTCCTGTGGCTGCAAAACAAGCCCAAATCATCACCCCTCCAACAACATGCTTGACAGCTGGTATGAGGTGTATGTGGTGATATGCTTTGTTTGGTTTTTACCAAACATGGTGCTGTGTATGATAACCAAACTTCTCCACATTGGTCTCATAGGTTTAAAGGATATAGTTCCAGAACTTTTGTGGTTTGTTCAGATGCAAATTTGCAAACCTGAGTTGTGCTCTGCATTCTTTTTGGAGAGAAAGGTTCCTTCGAAGCCACACTTCCATGAAAGCCATACTCGTTCAGTCTTTTTCTGATTTGGGCATCATGAACATAACCATTTAATGTGCTTGCAGAGGCCTAGTAGCGCTGGGGTTTTTCTTTCTATCTCTAAGCATTAAACAGTCTGGACTGTACCTTGGACTGGATCTGCTGGGACACCCACTCCTTTGAAGATTGGTAACTGCTTTAAAGGTTCTCCATTTGTAAAAATAAATAAATAAGATAAGATAAGATGAAAAAATAATAAATCGTTCTCACTGTAGAAAGGTGAATTTCAAATTCACCGTTCTACAGACGGCCTACAGACGTTCTACAGACGGCCCTTCCCAGCTGTACTTATTTTTTCCCATCTGGTTTCTAAAGTGTGGTTTACTTTTGGGGAAAAAATTACTCCATACTGAAGTCTGTTGTGTGTTTTTGTTGTCACTTGAGGTTATGTGTTTGTGTATTGAAGTATATAGGCCCTGATAACTTAAAACATTGAATTGTAGGAGGGTGTACTTTATATATATATATATATATATATATATATATATATATATATATATATATATATATACACATACATATATACATAACAAATATACACATACATGTACATATGACTATATGAAACAATAATGTCTCACTGCTGCTCTGTGCACATCGGAGTAAAGAGGTTGTCAAATAATAACCTGATTTTTATATTGAATATGCAATTAAAAACTCAAAAAAGATTTACTTTGGACTATATTATGAAAGAAATTAATTGTGACAGTGACTAGGTTCAGCCCTGAAAATGGACTTTGGGAAAAGAACTAAGTTTCTTATGGGGTAGATATTGTTGCGGATGTGTATGTAACGTCTCCCCAAAACATCATATTTTCAATGTTGTACAGATATCTACTAGATATTTTAATGAAACAGGCATTCTTGTTTGTCAGGTTATACACCACTGTGCATGGCACAGTTAGGAGACATAAATAGCACAGAATGTAAAGCAGGACCCTGGAAATATGACATATGTTAGCATAGTTTTGCACAGTTAGGATCATGATGCAGCTAAGAGTTTATCTAAAAATAAAAGCTTTAAAGGTCAATGTGGCCTGCAGTCCAAGAGAGAAACATGGCCAAAGTCTCTGGATGGTAGGCAAATACTCTCTCTCCTCTGTCAATCAGGGTGATGCTAGCCAATAGTGGGTATCTGTGTGCTTATACATGCAGAAGAGGGCAGCTAGCACTTTCCTCTGAATGTGTTATACTGCCCTGTGATTCATACATGGGCAGCAGTTTAAAAAGATCCAGTTAGTTGGCTTCATGTGTCTCAGTGGAAGCATGTGTTAACCTTCATCCTCCCTGGTTGATAGGGGAGACCTGGCTGCTGGGCGGGAATTGGCCAAGACTAAATTAGGGAGAAAATCACAGTGGGGAGGGGTGGGGGAAGGCTTGGTGTACTCGCCCAGAGGGCTATGGGGACACACCCTTGCAGCCAGGCAACAAGCACACATCTGGTGTCTAGGCCACAAACATAAGATAGATAGATAAATGGCAGCATCATTGAGGGCAGTGGTGGATCAAAGGTTAAAGCTCTGGGTTACTGATCTGAAGGGTGGGGGTTAAAGCCCCAGCATTGGCGTGCTGCCATTGTCGGGCTGTTCAGCAAGGCCATTTACCCTATCTGCTCCAGGAGTGCTGTATCATGGCTGTCCTTGCACTTTAACCCCAGCTTCCTAACAATTTTGGATATGTGAAAAAAAAATAATTTCACTGGACTGTAATGTATGTGACAAAGGCTTCATTTTCATCATCATGTAATGATGATTATCGGGCAAAATGGAGCAATCTTGTGGGCTACAAGATGAAAAGTGTTAATCAGGTGTAGTGCCAGCCAGGGACAGGCATGTAATGAACAGTCTTAGATGGACTAGACCCTTGGAATGAAAATTGTCTTTGGCAGGGAAAGAGAATAAATGTGAGAGATCTGGACAACATGTAGTCAACCATACATCCACTCTCTCCAACTATTGAACTCCCATGGGAGGCACGTGTGGTGATAATCACCGGGCATAGGCTGAGGGCCTCACAGATTTTATTCATGAACAAGAGGGTTGTTCAGGAAGGAAAACTTCCTGAGGAAGGAAATCTCTGACTGTTGTTTGTGTGTATGCACCAAATAGCAGTTCAGAGTATTCATACTCTGAGCAGGTGCTCAAAAGTGAACTTCTTACTGACTGCATAGTGCTCCTGGAAGACATCACAATGCTAATTTTGGGAAAGATAAAGATACTTGGAGTGGGCCTGGAGCTGGTCTTCATCAACCCTTCCCAGATATAAACATCAATTTTACCCTGCTCCACATCTCAGATTATCACTTAGTATCCACCCTCACTCTTCCTATCCTGCCAGTTAGCAACTATTCATACTACTCTCACCAAAACTACCCTATTAAACCTTCCAGACCCTTTTTACCACTTGAATTAGGCACCAGATGTTCATTCATTCACCTCTCTTCTGTCCAAATTCTCATCAGATGTGATATAACCCTTCTACAAGAACGAGCTGGAAGCCTCTGTACATGATCCTCAAGTTCATCTTTTCTTCACTTTTTGATGACTGTGCCACCTTTTTTGATCAGACAATTGGTACAAATGTGCCAGCCCTTCACTCTTACCCTTATTCCAACACTAAATATTCAGGATTCCCCTCCTCTTTCTTTGAAACATTTTTCTCTTCTATCCAAAGAAGAGCTCCTCAAGATCATCTTGTCCTGAAATCCCACCACCTGCCATCTGGACCCCACCCTTTTCACAATGCTCTGGGCCATCTCACAAGATCTCCTCCCTTTGATCTATTCTCTTCTATGACTCCATAACATCTGTTAATGTACTGACTGCATGCTCAACAGCAAGGGTTATTCCCATCCTGAAGAAACCCACTACCTCAGACATCATCAACTACTGCCCAGCATCACCACTCAATTTTCTTTCTAAAATAAAAAAAAGACATTTCTAAAAATGTGCCATCTACAATTCAGCTGTCTCTCTATCACACCCAGAATAGTCTTCAATATTCTAACCAGTCTGGCTCCAAAGTGACACACACTGGTACATGCTGTACATCCCTGGAGTTGCCTCCCACATCAAGATCTTGTGATCACCCTGGGTAACTTCCAGATCGCACCATATTTCACTGCATGAAAACCTGGGGTAACCATGGAGAACCAATCGTCCTTCTTGCTTCACAACTGCATTTCTCATGCAATCCATGATCCAGCTAACTTCTAACTGTAACGTACTAATCACCCCAATAGAGTTTATAAATGAACATCTGCATAAATGTAAATGTAAATGACTAGGAGAAAGTCCCTCCTGAATCTGATCCCAAGTGATGAAAGTTTATTATACGTCTTTGGAAGCCAAGGACTCCAAACATTGTTTGAACACAAGGTGTTCAAACATTGTTTGAACACTAAATGCTCCTAAGTGTAGTTGACTTGAGGGCATCAGACTTGAGGTTTTACATGCTCAGTTAAGAAAATGGACAGAATTGTCATTTGATCACCACTTGGCGGCTAGCTTTGGACATATTTACCTGGTAAACCAGAACCTACTGCGATACTTGGGAGCATTTAGTTGAAGTTTCTGGGAGAGACTAATTTAACTCCCAGCTCTGAAAGGACTCCCACGTACTGAGTGGAGTCTGGAACTCTAAGTCTGAATTCAAGACATTGATCATATAAGCAACTGCAAAAAGCTGTGGCCGAAGGCAGAAGGTTGTTGGTGTCCCTTATGGTGGTAACCCAAGGACATGCAGGTGGACACAAGTGGTAAGGGAAGCCATCAAGAAGAAGGCCTTCGGAGAAATGTTTACAACTGAGAGGTATAGGAGAGCCACAATGGCTGTGGCAAAAGCAGTTGCAGAAGTGAAAACCTGGGCATGTGCTGAGTTTGGAGAGGATTGGGAGGTGAGACCATGCAAACGCTCTGTTAAGGAAGAATGTGTGTTGACCTCTACTGTGGATTATGTTGAGCAATGGAAGGGGAACTGTGATGGCCTCCTTAACCCAGGGAACATATCCGCCTGTAAGGAGGAAGTGGCAGAAATCTCTGGTGTTTTGGAGTCCAACTTTGGGGTACGCTTATACAGTCTACAAGTGGATTTGGAGAAAGCCTGTGATTGAGTGCCTCAACATTTGTTGGGGACAGTATATCAAGATTCAGCATGGGGGGCCAGAGGTAACATCCCTGTTATTTGCAGATGATGATGTTCTTAATGTACCAACTTGATATCCAACATACTCTTGAACATTTTGCTGTTGAGTGCGAAGTGACTGGGAAGAAAATTAGCACCTCCAAATGTGAGACCTTGGTTTTCTCCAAGAAAAGAGGGAGGGGAGAAAAGAGGGAGAGACCTTGCCACTGGTGGAGGAGTTTAAGAATTTTGGGATCTTACCATAAGTGATGGTGAAAGAGAGGGTGAGATTGACAGATGGACTGAGTCAGAAATATGTTACAGTTTCTGTACCAGTCTTTGGTGATGAATCAGGAATTCACTTTGTGAATGTAGCTCTCTGTTTACTGGTCAATGAATGTCACCTAATGGTCATGAGCTGGGGGTACTAATAATAGGTTTTCTGGGCTTAATCTCCATGATACGGTGAGGAGCTCAACAATCCAGAAGAGCCTTGGTGTAGAGATGCAGAGCCTCTGAATAGTCCCAGTTAAGGTGGTTAAGGCACCTTACAATGGCACCCCCTAGTCAGATCCCTGTAGAGCAGTATCAGAGATATCCCACTGAACAGAGACCCTGGGACAGAGAAAAGGCCTGTTGGAGATTATATATCCTACAGATGGCTGGGGAATGTCTGGGGATCCCCAGGAGTGGCTGGGATCTGTGGCTAGAGATACAGAAGTCTGAACTGACCTGTTGCCACTGCAACACACCAAGAAAAGTAAAAGTAAAATGAATGAATGAATGAATGAATGAATGAACTTACCTTTATAGTAAAAGAGACAGTAGTTAGACAAAACAAACCATCTCCTCTTCCACAGCTTCAGCCCTGTACTGTCCTAGAGAGAGAGACAGAGAGAGAGACACCAGGGCTTGTCTCAGCATCAAGACAGAGACTTTATACTGCAGGGTGGAAAAGAGTTTTGTGAAGCAGCCATGAGGAGGAATCTTTTGCACTTTTACAGTGTAGCTTAGTGTACTGTAGCACAAATATGAACACTGGTATTTATGTGCATTGTCAAAAACTGTAATGTTGTACACTCTCAGAAAAACGGTACCAATCTTTTACCTTAAATTTATATCTTTCATGTGGAAATGTGGATATAGTGACCTTTAAAATGATTTAATGTACATACAGTAATTTGATCATTGGGGCATCGGGTCATGAGCATTGATTTAGAACAGTAATTAGGTTTTAGATGGGATTTACTTTAACGGTGAATAATAATAATAATAATAATATAATAATAATAATAATAATAATAATAACAATAATTGTACTCACTCTTTTATAAAGCCAGCCTCTGATTACTACTGCACAGTTCGGATCTCGCTGCACTGAGCGAGACCTTTTACAGAACGATTGCAGTTTCTTGTCAACCTACACACACACACACACACACACACACACACACACACACAGTTTTTCTGTTTTGTTCTCATTAGGACAGGAAGACACATGCGTGTGTGCATGTGTGTGTGTGTGTGTGTGTGTGTGTGTGTGTGTGTGTGTGTGTGTGTGTGTGTGTTTGATGAACACACATTGTCTCTGGTTGATGAAACTGTAACCACGCTGGAGGCTTGACTCACTCTGTCCTGTTCCATCATCCTGCAGATAGTTACATACATACAGACATACAGACAGACAGACAGAGGAGGAAGAGACAGAGAAAACACAAATTATTAAATGAGCTCTTGCCCTGTAATGATTTAAGAATATGTACATTGTGTCCAGAGTGAAAGCAGGGACTCCAGCAAGACTAGCTATGACATCATAACTAAAAGGCAGCCTCTAGATCTGCTCCTTTACCTAAGAAAAAAACTATTCACAAAAAGCTTGAGTAAACAAATACGTTTTAAGCCTAGACTTAAACACTGAGACTGTGTCTGTGTCCAGAACACTAATTGGAAGACTGTTCTATAACTGTGGGGCTCTATAAGAGAAAGCTTTTCCCCCTTCTGTAGCCTTCGCTATTCCAGGTACCAACAAATAGCCTGCACCTTTTGACGGAAGTAGGCGTGGCGAGACCAAAAAGGTATTTTTTAAAAGACCAAAAGTTCATTCAGGTTCTGTGGCACGAGACAATTCAGTGCTTTATAGGTCAATAATAGTATTTTATCATCAATGTGAAATTTTACTGGGAGCCTGTTGGTACCTAATCTGCCACCAACCATAATAGGTACCACCATTCCTGCATCTTATGGGAACAAAGGGGAAAGTGATTCTAACTGAGACCCCCTGGGATAAAAGCCCCCAAGGGACAGTTTCTCTCTTTCTATTACTCACTCAGGTCCAGCACCTTTGTGAATGAATGAAAAGAGACATCTCCAGAAAAACTTTTTTTGGCAGAAAAGCCAATGGTATTTGTGTGCACTTGGGCCCTATAAGCAGTATGATTATATTACACTCAACCAAAAAGCAGTCATCTTTCCTTTCTTATTACTTTATTTTCATCTACTTGTATAACCCACCAAATGCCTCCAGAAAGGGTTTGCGAGCAACTCACTAATTGTCAAGAGCCTTCGGTGCACTTCAAATGAAGATCTCCACACATAGATTCACAAGAATCCCGTCAGGATGAATCATTCCTCGGCTCGCAATTCATATCAGAGCAGCTCAGTGGTTAAGATGTTGAACTTCTGATCAGAAGGTCATGTCATCAAATCCCAACACCGCAGGTTGCTACTGCTGGGACCTTCAGCAAGGCCCTTAACCTTCAACTGCTCAGTTGTATGAATGAGATAAATGTAAGTTGCTCTGTATATGGGCATCTGCCAAATGCCGTAAATGTTAAAGTGCTTTATTATTTGGTAACCTGAATCCAACCTGATTGTATGATGTTCCTTATGATATCTATATAAAACCCATTAGGTCTATATAAAGTGCCTCTTTGATCTTAGTTTCTCTTTCTTCACTCGCATATTTGTGAGCTCATTTCTATACAATCTTATACTAACACTGTCACGATCTCCCCTTCTGGCAGCGTGCTTGGAGAGATGAGAGGATGCGCACATGCATGAGCTACGTGCACGAGTGCTCAGCGAGTTCATGCTCTTCGATTGTTGACAACCATGACATTGTTTACTGTGGACATGTGCATTTGTTTTGTTTCTGTTCTGTCTCCTCCCTGTACTGTCGTTGGTTGTGGTTCGAGGATGTGTCTTCAGTGTTTTCAGCTGTCAGCACTCAATTCTGATTTTGTTTGCTATAAATACCGTGCGCCTCCCAGTACACAACGCGGAGTATTAGATATAGTTAATGAAAGGAAATTCTCTTATATAATGTACTTCTCTTATATTATGAACTGTTATCAAATACCTATGATGAATGTGTTCATTTAATTACCTCTTTGAATAAACTGATCAACTGCCATCCTTTATTATAGCTGACACATGTATTTTCTATATCTTGAAAAGACTTATTTTCGTAGTGTGCTGTGTGTTTTGTCTAAATCTGTCTAGCACCTGCACAAGCAGAAACCTACTACGCAATGCTGTTATCAATGTGTATAAATACTCCTGTTTTAGACTAAATAAACTGGATGTCTCTGTGAACAGCATTGTGTCAGTGTGTGTTCATTTAGACTCTCCAGGCGCCTGAACGCTTTGTGGTAAATCACACTTTCTTGCTCATAGCACAGAACTAAGAGTTAAAAGAAATAAAAGGCTGTAAGGCTGACAGAGGACTGAAGGACATAACCTGAGATTATTTAAATCTAACAGATAATATAGTTTTATGCATTGTCTATGTTATGCTCCTTGATAAATTTAGTTAGGTTAAACTATAGTTAATTTAGTCCACGCTGGTCTTTCCACTCCCAGTTCATAGTTGAAGTTCAAATTTCTTGTTTTGTGTTGTGACTCTGTTTTCTGTGACCACGACTCTGATTCCTTCTTTTCCCCGTTTATGCCTGTTTGCCGATCGCCCGACCCTTTGCCTGTCTTGACTAAGTTTTTGGATTAAGATTGGATTTGTCTGCCTGCCCTTAAATAAATACGTCTTTACCTGCACCTGCGTCCGTACTCTGCTCCCTTAGGTCCCGCAATGTGACAAACATCACTAGTTTTCTGTTGGATCTCTGCCTTAAGTTTAGTTTTTCACACTCAGAGACAATAATTTTTGTCCTTGAGCAGTGTTATTTTAACTCTGTAGTGATTTTGTAGATAACAAAATAAGCACATCACACTGCTCTTAATCTATCTCGTAATCTCATTTGAAAAATGGGATCAATCAATTGGAGCTAGAGCTCCTTATAAACACATAACAAGTTTCAGTAAAATTAGTCTGAAACACCTATCCAAGGCATACCCAAAGTACAATTAAAGCTGTTCTAGAACCATTTGGAGTGCATGAATGTTTTTTTTTTTTTAAAGGGGACACTCTGACGTTTTGTTCCCAGAAGTCAGAATCACTGTAAGTGCTACTGGTATTGAGTAATAGAGGTTTAAACACACTGAAACAGAAAGGTTTTTTTCTGCCTGATTTATTTATTTATTTATTTATTTATTATTTTTGCATACAGAGGCCTGGAGATGTCTACAGGTAGGAGCTATTAGCTGGTAAACACAACTGGACCACAGCATGAAGCCTTTCCTAGTCTGAGTTCAAACTTTATAACAATACCAAATAAACCTTTGTGCACTTTTATGCACTCGAGATTTACGCAGGGACTTAAGTTGAAGTGCTGAAACACACCCATGAAGCAAGATGTCATTCTTTTCAGCAGTTCACAGGCTACACGTTGGTCCAGTCATCTCCACAGGTGCCATTACACAGCTCGCTCTGTTCATGTAGGAAAAGGGGAATGAGCTTGCTGAAGCACAGACTATCATTGAATTTTGAAGGCAGTACATGGAAGCTCCTATTGGTTCAAATGAGGTGTCATTCAGTAGGTCTCAGCCCAGGGGTCATTATGCGCTCTGGCATTTAGATGTGTTCACTCATGCACAGTGTAGATATGGAGAACAATGAGGTCTTCTGAGATGATTTGGAATGACGCACCAGCAGTTCTTGTGGATTTATTGATATAAAATGTGCTTTGGACTAAATATTTTTATATAATTGAATTGTTTGGACCTTTGGCAGTGTAACAAGACTGTTTTTGTCAGGATGTTATGATTCAGTGGCGTGCTCTGCAACACACTACTTGCTCATAGCACAGAACTAAGAGTTAAAAGAAATAAAAGGCTGTAAGGCTGACAGAGGACTGAAGGACATAACCTGAGATTATTTAAATCTAACAGATAATATAGTTTTATGCGTTGTCAATGTTATGCTCCTTGATAAATTTAGTTAGGTTAAACTATAGTTAATTTAGTCCACGCTGGTCTTTCCGCTCCCAGTTCATAGTTCGAGTTCAAATTTCTTGTTTTGTGTGCATTTGGAGTGCATGAATGGTTTTGTTATTTTTTAAAGGGGACACTCTGACGTTTTGTTCCCAGAAGTCAGAATCACTGTAAGTGCTAACAAAGGAAAGCATGAACTAATATTTCTGCCTTGTGTAGTGACATTATATTTCTTATCTTAGAAATATTTCTGAGATGAAAGTAAAAAGCAGTGGACCTAAACCAGATCCTTGTGGAACACCAAACTTTACCTCAGTATGCATAGAGAAGTCTCCATTTACATATACGAACTGATAACGATCGGTCTAATAAGACCTGAGCCAGGAGTGGACTGTTCCCTTAATGCCAACAACATTTTCTAATATATCAAAGAGAATAGTATGATCTATAGTATCAAAAGCTGCAATAAGGTCAAGCAACACAAACAAGGAGACACAACCCTGAAAAGAGGTCAGTAGTAGGTCATTTGATACTTTAACCAGTGCTGTCTCTGACAGGGGTCGAGGTCATGTTTTTTAATCAGGGGTTTGATAACTGCTAGTAGTAAATAGATGGTGGAAAGTGGTGATTTGGTGGTTAAGGCTCTGGGTTAATGATCAGAAACTCGGGGGATCAAGCCCCAGCACTGCCAAGCTGCCACTGTTGGGCCCTTGAGCTAGGCCCTTAACCCTCTCTACTCCAGGGTGCTGTGTCATGGCTGACCCTGCACTCTGACCCCAACTTCATAACGTGCTGGGATATGCAAAGAAAAGAATTTCACATATGTACAGTATATGTGATCAGTAAAGACTCATTATAATTAGTTTAAATGATTTAGGTACATAGCCAGTGCTAAGGGAAGAATTGGTTATTTGTAGAAGAAGTTTGATTGATTCTGGTAGTATCTGTTTGAAGAAACATGTAAGTAAGGTGTCTAGTACACAAGGTGATGATTGTGATGAGGAAATTAGTGAAACTAGTTTGTGAAACTTTCTAATCACTGATCTGATGTGGTTATATTGTCATCTACATCATGAGTTATCAAATTGTTGACTTTAAGTAATAGTCTGAATTTTTTGCCTGATATTTTATATTGTTTCCATTAAAAAAAGTCATATAGTCATTGCTACTACATACTGGTGGTGTGCATCCTTCATTGTGGTCTCCTGGAGAAAGTTGATCAAGCAGCACTAAGAGCCCTTCTGTAGCTAGCAAAGCTCTCCTTCCATGCTGTTTGAAATACTACCAATTTAGTTTGATTCCACTGATGTTCTAATTTTTGAGTGGTCTGTTTTAAGGTGCGTGTGTGATTGTTGTACCAAGGAGCTAGTTTTTTTTTTCCTCTCCAATGTTTTTCTTTGAATTCTTGCTAATTCTTGCTTATCTAGAGTGTAGTGGTTTATTGACTCAAAGTATTCAGCCGCCTTATCAAGTTCTGTGAGGTCAGACAGTGATCCAATCGAGGCTGATAACTCAGAGATTTTCGTTAAATCTATGTACAGTAGTGGACATGAATGTATATTTGGCAGGGTAGCATGACAAAGTGCATATTTTATGACTAAGACACATTTTAAACGAGATTTGATAATAATCTGAGATAGCTTCAGACTGCGGAAATGTGACTATATTTTATACATTTAATCTGACTGTCAGTACTAGATCAAGAGTGTGACCACCATTATGAGTGGGTCCGAATACATTCTGATTGACCCCTACTGAATCTAGAATGAACACATCTGCTTTTCTCAGAGGGTCTTCCAGGTTCTCAAAATGAATATTAAAGTCACCAACAATTAAAGCTTTGTCTAGAGAAACAACCAGGTTTGAGATAAAAACCGCAAATTCACCAAGGAATTCAGAATATGGCCCTGGGGTCTGTAAATAATAATTAGAGGAATTATTTTCAGTAGAGGCGCTGCTGGTCTTTCTTGGCTATGGAGCTGAAGTTGAAGGATAAGGACAAGGTGAGGTTCTCCACTGGGTGAACACAAAGAATTTAGTGATCTTGACGATCTCCATGGAGGAGCCATCGATGTTCAATAGAGAGTGGTTGTTCTGTGCTCTCCTGAAGTCAACAACCATCTCTTTTGTTTTGTTCATGTTCAGAGACAGGTTATTGGCTCTGCACTAGTCCGTTAGCTGCTGCACCTCCTCTCTGTATGCTGACTCGTCATTCTTGCTGATGAGACCCACCACGGTCGTTTCATCGGCAAACTTGATGATGTAATTGGAGTACTGCATTGCTGCACAGTCATGAGACAGCAGAGTGAACAGCAGTGGACATGGCACCATTTGTTTGAACCCACGCATTTATTCAAGTGATCAAAAAAGTGGAACATGTGACTATTAGGTGTTTCTTGTTACCCAAGTGTGCCCTGTTAGATTGAATGTTTAAATAATTAATGGCTCTTAATGACTGACTCTTGGTTTGAGCCCCTGAGTGGCCTGAGTTGCCTGTGAAGACTGCATTTGTTGTGAAAATAATTAAAGTACATGAAGACCAGAGACCTGTCTATGGGAGAAAAACGTCGGGGTTACGCATGTAACCCTGTTCCCTGAGAATGGAACGAGACGTTGTATTTAGCATAACAGTATGGGAAATGCCTTGCGCACGTGACCAGTATCTGAAGCTTATGTAAAATCATGCCTCTACTTAGGCATGATTTTACATAAGGCCTTTACTATAGGCCTGCCATGATCAGGTGACGTGGCAATTAAGCACGTCACATGATATATATATGGCACGTGTGAACCACACCGCCAGCCTCTATTATCTGAAGCGAAGACGCAATTCACAGGCCTGCCCTGGTATGACAGAGCTATGCAACGTCTCGTTCCCTTCTCAGGGAACAGGGTTACATTCATAACCCCGACGTTCCCTTTCAAAGGGAACCTTGACGGTGCATTTAGCATAACAGTATGGGAATGGGAATACCCACTCCGTCATACCGAGGGTACGGCCTGTTCAAAAAGACCCAAGCCCAAGGGTTCCTGTGCCTCGTAAGCCATAGAGATTGCTTTCACTATCCAATTAGAGATGCGCTGCATTGACACAGCATCACCTTTACTGTTGCCGCCAAAGCAGACCAGCAGCTGCGCCGACTTATGCCACTGGCCGGAGCGGTGGACGTAAGTACAGAGAGCCCTTACTGGACACAGCAGGTGCATCCTCTCTTGTTCCGGTGTGAGGAATGGAGGAGGGCAGAAAGCCTGCAACACCAAAGGGTGGGCAGCTGATGTAGGCACTTTAGGAATATAATCCGGCCTAGGATACAGGAAGGCCTTGGCTAATCCAGGGGCAAAGTCAAGGCAGGAAGGGGCAACAGAGAGAGCTTGTAGACCTCCCACTTGCTTGAGAGATGTCAGGGCCAGTAGAAGAGCTACCTTTAGAGTCAGAAGCTTCTCAGAGGCTGACTCTAAGGGCTCAAATGAGGCCCCTGACAGAACTTTCAAGACCACAGAAAGGTCCCAGGAAGGTATATGTGGCCTGCAGATGGGCCTCAGCCATCTGACACCATGCATGAACCTCGAAGTTAGAGGATGTTGCCCCATAGAGGCTCCATCAACCGGGGCGTGGCTGGCTGAAACAGCAGCCAAGTAACCCTGATTGTAGAAGGAGCCAACCCGGCTGAGAAACGTTCTTGTAAGAACTCCAGGACTGTAGCTGTTGCACAGTTCACTGGGTCTAGCTGACATTCCTCACACCACAAGACAAAAAGTCGCAACTTGAGCGCATACAATTTCCTTGTGGATGGTGCTCTAGCGTTTAACATGGTCTCTGCAACCTCGGTTGTGAGACCAGAATCTATGAGCTGATGCCCCTCAGGAGCCAGACCCACAGTTTCCATAGTTCTGGCCGAGGGTGATAAATCAACCCTCCGGCTTGAGACAGTAGATCCCTGCGGATGGGAATCTCCCAAGGAGTACCGTCGAGCAGGGAAATTATCTCCGAGAACCATATTCGAGCTGGCCAATAAGGTGCTACTAGCAGCAGACGTAGACGGTCTTGGCGAACTCTCGCTAGAACTTGTGGGAGCAGAGCAATCGGGGGAAAAGCATACAGACGTGACCTCGGCCACGTGTGCACCATGGCATTCAGCCCCAATGGTACGGGAGTAGTGAGGGCGAACCACAGTGGGCAGTGTGTTGTCTCCTCGGAGGCGGACACATCTACTTCCGCTTGTCCAGTGGCAACCTGTGAAGCTCTGGTGAACTCCATGCCCAAGAGGGTTAAGGCAGTGCTGGAAAATAATGGTGGCCACACAAAATATTCACACTTTGGGCCCAATTTGGACATTTTCACTTAGGGGTGTACTCACTTTTGTTGCCAGCGGTTTAGACATTAATGTCTGTGTGTTGAGTTATTTTGAGGGGACATCAAATTTACACTGTTACACAAGCTGTACACTCACTACTTTACATTGTAGCAAAGTGTCATTTCTTCAGTGTTGTCACATGAAAAGATATCAAATATTTACAAAAATGTGAGGGGTGTACTCACTTTTGTGAGATACTGTATATATGTATATGTGTGTATATGTTCTGGGGAAAATGCACGGAAAAGTACGTAGACAAGAGAAAGAGTTACAGTTATCTTACTGTTGGACCATTAGGCTTGAAAATTGTGTTTTAAGACGTGTAAGATTTCACAAGTGAAACTGGAGCCTTAGTTATCAGGTGCTTAAGAACACTGGTTTTAGGAACTGAAAAGGATATTTTTCATCTATTTTTGTATTATGTGTGTGTTTAAATAAAGTACCTGTTTACAGACTTCTGCGAGAAATAACTTCTCCTACATTATAGATACAAGAAAATGTTATTGTAAACCTTGTCTCTAAAACTTTAATTTACTTCAATACTTATCTGTTCCTATACTGTTGCTTGAAGTAAAATGAAACAAAAATAGTTTATTTGGCACTTTTATGAGTAGTTATTCTAATAAATAAATAAACAATTTATAGTGCTGTGAAAAAGTATTCTGTTTTGTGTACTAATCTTGTACTAAATTTTTTCAGAAATTAAAACAAAACAAAAAGATAAAACAAAGGTAACCTGAGTAAACACAAAATACAGTTTTTAAGTGATAATATTATTTATTGTTATTTGGGTAACTTTTTTGAAGCAAAAGCTTATCCAATACCAACTGGGCCTGTGTGAAAATGTATTTGCCCCCATAATTACTAAGTCCTCAAATCTATGAAAGTGCATTGATAATGGGGTTCAGCTGGACTAGGGTTAGGGTTAGAACTTTTATATAACTTTTTTTATAGGACTTTTTCTGCAGTATGAAGTTGGTTAAAAGATCTTACCCAGTAACACAGTGCACCAAAGTTGAAAGAAATTCCAGAAATGATGAGGAAGAAGGAGATTGAAATACATCAATCTGGGAAGGGTTACAAAGCTATTTCAAAGGCTCTGGGACTCCAAAGAACCGTTATCTCCAAATGGAAAACATTTGTACAGTAGTGAATCTTCTCAGAAGTGTCTGACCTTCCAAAATTCCTCCAAGAGCACCGCGACGACTCATCCAGGAAGTCACAAAAGAGTCAAGCACAACATCAAAGGAACTACAGGCCTCTCTCATCAATAAAGGTCAATGTTCATGACTCCACTATCAGAAAGACACTGGGGGAAAATGGATCCATGGAAGAGTGGCAAGGTGAAAACCACTGCTAACCCAGAAGAACATCAAGGCTCGTCTGAATTTTGCCAAAACACACCTTGATGATCCTCAAACCTTTTGGGAGAATATTCTGTGGACTGATGAGTCTTAAATGGACCTGTTTGGAAGACAGGGATCCCGTTACATCTGGCATAAACCAAACACAGAATTCCACAAAAAGATCATCATACCTACAGTCAAGCATGGTGGAGGAAGAGTGATGGTGTGGGGATGCTCTGCTGCTTCAGGGTCTGGGCAACTTGCAGTAATTGAGGAAAACATGAATTCTGCTCTCCAGCAGAAAATCCTAAAGGAGAATGTCCGGTCTTCAGTCCATAAGTTGAAACTCAAGCACAACTGGATTTTGCAGCAAGACAACGATCCAAAATGCAGGAGTAAATCCTAGTCCTAGAAGTAAGTGAAAGACTGATCTCCAGTTATCAGAAGAGTTCTGTTGCAGTTATTTCTGCTAAAGGTGGCACAACCAGATTTTAAGTGTATGGGGGTAAAGTAAGATGTCATTATTTAACCTGTAGTTCATTGGGATGCCAAGACCATCTCCAATTTCTGTTGAAATGTACTTCTAGCTAAAATCCCTAAAATAGAGATCCACTAAAACTGCACTGGGCAAATGAAATGGACTGATGATCCACTCCTCACACTGTGCACAGAGTTTTCCGCAAAGCTGCATGGGCCAAATCTTCAAACAAGGCAATCAATCTTTAAATGTGCACGATTTTACTTTACATTCTGTCTGTGTCACCTGTCTGCATCTTGTGAGCCTCAAAATCAGTAATTACTCTCACAATTATACTGATATGACAGACAATATGTCATTTATAAGCTGATGTTACACTTTTCTACCACTAGGGATTCTAGCATATGTATGGTCAGGAGTGTGTGAAAATATACACCCACCCTCACGCAGTTTGCCTAAAAAGATTGGGAAGCCATGAGTTAAACATTTACAATGTTTATGTTTATACAAGATGAGAATGTGCAAATGTTTGACAAGCTATTGTGATGCTGGTGACTCTAATCTGTAGCTTATCTTCTGGTCTTGATATTCACCCATGTCCACAAGAATCACAACTGAAAGTATACTATCTTAGGCAGTTAGTATCTAGCACTTGTTGAAAGTATCTAGCACTCATTGCCAAAACATGGATAGAAAGAGAAATTCCATGGCCAGCGGTGCAGAGAAGGTATGCCAAAAAAGAAAAAGGCTTTGCTGGCTGATCTTGCACAATATTCTAAAATAAGGGCTTTATTTAAGCAGTCTTCAGGTGGTTATGAGGCAGAAGCCTCCAAGTGGAGAGAGCAGGGAGTAGGTGCTTTGTCATGCTTACATGCTATTTACTGTGAACTAGCTAAATTAACTAAAGACCAAAATGTTTTTGTTACCTTTGGGAGAGTCTTGCAGTGCTGCAGGTTTGACCATTTCCAAGCTTTAACTAGTCTGACTCAGTGCACAAATGTTTGGAGAAGTTTATGCTAAATCTGTAATCAACTTCGACTGTAAATGTGTAAAATAGACATGTAAATGTAATTATTTTCTTCTAGACTACTCATCAGATTGTTTTCACATTATAGCCTATAAAGCATATAATATTTGATAGCCAGCCCTGCAATTAAAGTTGATTTGTTAAATAATCAATTAAAATAGTTCATTGTTAATAATTGTAAATAATTAATTGATCAAGAAACATGTTGTGTCAGTTCGAATGAGGTGTATCAAACTGGGGCCGCTTGACAGCAAATTCCCGGGCTGCTTTTTGTTGCCAGTCCAGCCCTGCCTTCAACAGGTGCTCTAATGTTCCCTAAAGTAGCATAAACTTAAATAAACAAATTAACACAGTCGTGAAAGGCACTGAATAACACACACACACACACGTTTCAGTTCTGACCTGCTGGGAGAAGCTCCTCTGTGCTCACATTTAACCATTCCTGTGAGAACACACAAACACACAAACACACACACAGACACTGGAGTGACAAGTGACAGGTGGTTGCCATGGGAATGTGGGTGGAGTCAGAGGATTGAGTGCTATGTTAGGGAAGGCACTCTCTCTCTCTCACACACACACACACACACACACACACACACAGACACACACACACACATAACATGGACATACTCAAATTCTCAGATTTCTCAGATTCTCAGATACTTCAGATTTCAACTAGAATCTCACACTCACTCTCCAACACACACACACACACACACACACACACACACACACACACACACACAGAGCAGTGATATTGTTAAATTGTTAAATTGTTAAACTATACATTTATAACATTATTAAATGATAGCGCTGTTCAATTCTGGATTCTGATTGGTCAGAAAGTGTTCAATAATTTTCTTTAGCGGGGTCTGACATCACCTGCAGCGGATAGGCTGATTATATTCAGATTATTTCCAGAGTTTGTAATCACATGCACTGTACAGTGGTGTGTGTCTGGAACAGGGATGGTTGCTATGTTACAGGTCTGCTGTGAATTGAAGATGTGTGAAATTTTTAAGTAGTCTGCTGTAGACCAGTTCCGTATTACTTTTTGCAAATTCTTGTGGACCAGATGAAATGAGGCAATGGGCCAAAGGAAACGAGGAAGCAGACAGAATGAAACAAAGAAGCAGGACGAATGAAACGAGTCAGAGGGCCCCTTTTTTCTCCACACAGAAGAATCTGTCAAAAGTTGATGAGGTTGAGGAATGGATATATTCCTGCTGCAGAGCCTCCTCGATACTGTATATTAACTTATGGCTTGGTTTTCTTTTGTTGACAAGGGGTATATGCGGTTGCAAGGTTGTGTGGTTCCAGCCAGGAGCTCAATGGTGCAATCATATGGGCATTGAGGTGGTAATCCACTGGCTTTGGGTTTGCTGAACAACTGCTTGATCTCATGGTACTCTTGGGTCCAAATATCCATTCAGAGTCTCAGGGCTTGCTATGGTCATGAAAGTGACAATACAGTGACCAGCATGTGATTTCCTTTTCTTTCCATGAAATCTGTGGGTTTGTAAATGACCTACTACTAACCTCTTTTCAGGGTTGTGTCTCCTTATGTGTGTTGCTTGACCTTAGTGCAGCTTTTGATACTATAGATCATACTATTCTCCTTGATAGATTAAAAAATGTTGTTGGCATTAAGGGAACAGTCCTCTCCTGGCTCAGGTCTTATTTGACCGATCGTTATCAGTTCATGGATGTAAATGAAGACTTCTCTATGCATACTTGTCACGATTCCCCCTTGAAGCAGCGTGCTCTAAGCGCAAATGTGCGAGCACCTGCTTTTCCGTTGTTGACTGTAATGACATCTGGACACGTGTGTTTTGTTTATGTTTCTGTCATGTCTCCTCCCTGTTCTGTCATTGGCTGGGATTTCACGTGGGTCTGAATTGCTCTCGGCTGCTAGCAGTTTAGACGCTGATCATGTTCGCATATATACCGCACGCCTCCCAGCACACAAGGCGGAAGATTAATACTTTAGAGTTAGTTTAGTTCGTATCATAGTCATAGTCACTGTCCATGTTTAGAGTTAGTTTAGCTCGTATCGTAGTCATAGTCACGGTCCATGTTTAGAGTTAGTTTAGCTCATATCATAGTCATAGTCACGGTCCATGTTTAGAGTTAGTTCGAGCTGGATTATCCACTTCCAGCCCCTCGTCATAGTTCGTTTCTTGTTTTGTTTATCGACCTAGATTCCTGCCTTGCCCCGTGTATGGCTGTTTGCCAATCGCCTGACCTCTTGCATGTTTGTGGATTACGTTTTGGATCACGTTTTGGATTTGTCTGCCTGTCTCTCTTTCTAATAAACAACTGTTCATCCAGCACTTGCATCCGTCCTATCTCTGCCCCGTCACGATTCGTGACAGAATCTCCCGCCCAAAACATGGATGCAGCAGGAGAACGGAGGAGACGCAGAACCCGGAAGTCGACGCCAACCGTCCCCGCTATAGACTCCGTCCACTTCCCACAATGGACATTTATGGAGCTTCCTGATCCATTTGACGGATTTTTCGGTGCCCCTGAATATTTTCTGGTAGACTGTCAATACTATTTCGCCAGCCTGTTAGACCCTAAGCCAGAGGAGAAGCAATGGCTCCAATTCATGTGGTCCCGGTTCTTTGGACCAGCCCGTCAATGGGTGCAGCTCAAACTGGATAAGCACTGTAGGAACCTGGACGGTGTAGAACAGTTTGTGGGGGAATTCATGGTGCGATTTGGGAGTCCGGAGGCGAAGGACAAGCTAGAACAACTTCTCAGGGGGGTAAGTCTGGCTGGCGAACCCTGCCGTTTACCTACTACTACAGGCAACTTCATGCAGAGCTCAACTCTGAAATCCAAGTCAAGTCTCAAGTCCCTGAGATCCAAGTCAAGTCTCAAGTCCCTGAGATCCAAGTCAAGTCTCAAGTCCGTGAGATCCAAGTCAAGCCTCCAGTACCTGAGATCCAAGTCAAGCCCCCAGTCCCTGAGATCCAAGTCAAGCCCCCAGTCCCTGAGATCCAAGTCAAGCCCCCAGTCCCTGAGATCCAAGTCAAGCCCCCAGTCCCTGAGATCCAGGTCAAGCCCCCAGTCCCTGAGATCCAGGTCAAGCCTCCAGTTCCTGAGATCCAGGTCAAGCCTCCAGTCCCTGAGATCCAGGTCGAGCCTCCAGTCCCTGAGATCCAGGTCGAGCCTCCAGTCCCTGAGATCCAAGTCGAGCCTCCAGTCTCTGAGGTCCAAGTCGAGCCTCCAGTCTCTGAGGTCCAAGTCGAGCCTCCAGTCTCTGAGGTCCAAGTCGAGCCTCCAGGCTCTGAGGTCCAAGTCGAGCCTCCAGGCTCTGACGTCCAAGCCAAGACTCCAGGCTCTGACGTCCAAGCCAAGCCTCAGGTCCCTGAGGTCCAAGCCAAGCCTCAGGTCCCTGAGGTCCAAGCCAAGCCTCTCGTCCCTGAGGTCCAAGCCAAGCCTCTCGTCCCTGAGGTCCAAGTCAAGTCTCACATCCCTGAGCTCACGTTCAAGCCTGCTGATCCAGTTGACCAAGCTCTGCTAATATCTAAGCCTAATGACCAAGCTCTGCTCACGCCCCAGTCTGCTGACACGCCCAGCCAAGCTCTGCTCACGCCCCAGTCTGCTGACATGCCCAGCCAAGCTCTGCTCACGCCCCAGTCTGCTGACACGCACCGCCAAGCTCTGCTCACGCCCCAGTCTGCTGACACGCCCAGCCAAGCTCTGCTCTCGCCCCAGTCTGCTGACATGCCCTGTCAAGCTCTGTTCATGCCACAGTCTTCTGACACGGCCTGCCAAGCTCTGTTCATGCCACAGTCTTCTGACATGCCCAGCCAAGCTCTGTTCACGCCACAGTCTGCTGACACTGTTCTTCCTGTTCAGCTGAGGTCGTCGCTCAGCCTTCCTGCTCCATGGCAAATATCGTTCCCCCCTTCTGCTTCGAGGAGACCCACGCTCCTCTCCCTGGCCACACGGAGACCCACGCTCCTCTCCCTGGCTGCACGGAGACCCACGCTCCTCTCCCTGGCCTTACAGGGGACGTCGCTCTGCCTTCATGCTCCGCCGAGGACGTCGCTCTGCCTTCATGCTCCGACGAGGACGTCGCCCTGCTTCCCTGCTCTGCTGAGTACAGTGCTCTGTTTCCCTGCTCCGCCGAGGACGTCGCTCTGCCTTCATGCTCCGCCAAGGACGTCGCTCTGCCTTCATGCTCCGCCGAGGACGTCGCTCTGTCTTCATGCTCCGACGAGGACGTCGCCCTGCTTCCCTGCTCTGCTGAGTACAGTGCTCTGTTTCCCTGCTCCGCCGAGGACGTCGCTCTGCCTTCATGCTCCGCTGAGGACGTCTCTCTGCCTTCATGCTCTGACGAGGACGTCGCCCTGCTTCCCTGCTCTGCTGAGTACAGTGATCTGTTTCCCTCCTCCGCCGAGGACGTCGCTCTGCTTTCATGCTCCGACGAGGACATCACCCCGCTTTCATGCTCTGTCGAGGACGTCGCTCTGCCCTCATGCTTCGCCGAGGTCGTCGCTCAGCCTGCCTGTTCAGCCGAGGACGTCGCTCAGACTCCCTGTTCAGCCAGGGTCGTCGCTCCGCTTCCCTACACCGCCAAGAACACCGTGCAGTTTCCTGGCTCTGCTTGGGACATTCAGCCCAGGGGGCCGGGGCCGCCAATGAAGTGGGATGACTCATGGCACCCCGGGAGGAGTGCCTTTGGGGGGGGTTCTGTCACGATTCCCCCTTGAAGCAGCATGCTCTAAGCGCGAATGCGCGAGCACCTGCTTTTCCGTTGTTGACTGTAATGACATCTGGACACGTGTGTTTTGTTTATGTTTCTGTCATGTCTCCTCCCTGTTCTATCATTAGCTGGGATTTCACGTGGGTCTGAATTGCTCTCAGCTGCTAGCGGTTTAGACGCTGATCATGTCCGCATATATCTCTGCTCCGTCACGATTCGTGACAATACTGAGGTAAACTTTGGTGTTCCACAAGGTTCTGTTTTAGGCCCACTGCTTTTTACTTTATATATGCTACCTCTAGGTCAAATTATTCGTAAACAGCTTCCACTGTTATGCTGATGATACACAGCTGTATGTTTCAGCAAAGCCAGAGGACAGACAGCAGCTTAGTAAAGTTGAGGAATGTGTAAAGGACATTAGACGTTGGATGCTTATTAACTTCCTTTTACTTAATTCTGATAAGACAGAAGAACTTGTACTAGGACCACGTGTAGCTAGAAGTAATCTTTCTGATCTTACAATAACTCTGGATGGACTTTCTATTTCATCATATATAGCAGTAAAAGACCTTGGTGTGATTATTGACTCCAGTCTATCATTTGATGCTCATGTAGATAATGTTACTAGGATAGCCTTCTTTCATCTCAGAAATATTTCTAAGATAAGAAATATATTGTCACTACATGATGCAGAAATATTAGTTCATGCTTTCGTCACCTCTAGACTAGATTACTGTAATGTCTTACTGTCTGGATGTTCCAGACAAAACAAACTCCAGTTAGTCCAGAATGCAGCTGCTAGAGTCCTAACTAGAACCAGAAGATACAACCACTTCACCCCGATCTTATCCACACTGCATTGGCTCCCAGTGAAATTTCACATTGACTATAAAATACTACTACTGACCTATAAAGCACTGAATGGTGCTTTCACACCTTTACTTAGGTGTGTTGATGGTGGAGTGGCTGGCCACCTTGTGTCCCAGGGAGCCCTCATGTCTGTATTATCTTCAATTCAATTCAATTCAATTTTATTTGTATAGCGCTTTTTACAATAGACATTGTCTCAAAGCAGCTTTACAGAAATATTAACATGGTATACAGATATTAAAGGTGCGAATTTATCCCAACTGAGCAAGCCACTGAGTGGCAACGGTGGCAAGGAAAAACTCCCTAAGATGTTTTAAGAGGAAGAAACCTTGAGAGGAACCCGACTCAGAAGGGAACCCATCCTCATCTGGGTAACAACAGATAGTGTGAAAAAGTTCATTATGGATTTATATGAAGTCTGTATGGCATTATGAGCAGCCATAGTCCCAGCAGTCTGGAATTAAAGAAGATTTGAGCTCCATCCAGAGGCAGAAAGGATCTGGATCTCTAGTATCTCCATAAATTCGTGTGGGGCTCGGCGAAAGGAGAGAGGGAGAAAAAAGATAATTATGACTGCGAAGTAGTAGAACAGAATCTAGTCAGGGTAGGCTTGAGTAAACAAATACGTTTTAAGCTTAGACTTAAACACTGAGACTGTGTCTGAGTCCCGAACACTAATAGGAAGACTGTTCCATAACTGTGGGGCTCTATAACAGAAAGCTCTTCCCCCTGCTGTAGCCTTCACTATTCGAGGTACCGTCAGATAGCCTGCATCTTTTGATCTAAGTAGGCGTGGCGGATCATATAAAACCAAAAGGTCGCTTAGATATTGTGGTGCGAGACCATTTAGTGCTTTATAGGTTAATAAAAGTGTTTTATAATTAATGCGAGATTTTACTGGGAGCCAATGCAGTATTGATAATATCGGTGTGATATGGTCGTATCTTCTAGTTCTAGTTAGGACTCTAGCAGCTGCATTCTGGACTAATTGGAGCTTATTTATATTCCTACTGGAACATCCAGACAGTATGGCATTAGAGTAATCTAATCTAGAGATTATCTTATATTAGATTATCTTCTGGCTCTCCTTTTAGTTATGCTGTCCTAGCTAGTCTTGCCGAAGTCCCTGCTTTCACTTATGCAAAGTACACTGTCCTTAACCATTACAGGGCAATAAGCATACCTAATATTCTCTGTTACTTCTCTCTTCCAAGATGGCGGCGCACACAGTTGCTGCGGCTCACGGCTCTCCTTTCCAGTGCTCTTTTTCGTTGTTTTTGTATTATTTCTTTATTATTTGTTTGAGCATTATCGGTTCCACGAACATCCGTTATACAAGTCAGAACCTTATGGATATTGGGGATCAACACCGCATACCTATTACGAGAATGTTTCCTCACACGTACAACATCCCAGACGACATAGCGAGATTGCCGGGCTCTCCGTGGATTGTTGTCGGGTCCAGAAGGCGGCGCAGATGGAGGAGGGAGAGGAAGCAAAAGCGGGGGTGCAGGTCCGGTATTATGCTAAGGCTAAGAAAACAACCACACAAGCCACCTTTACCGAGCCTGTTTCTCTCCAATGCCAGATCCCTAGTGAATAAAATCGACAACTTGGAATTACAACTAGCTGGAAATCGCTACGTTCACGACTGCTGTGTTTTGATTATTACTGAAACCTGGCTTCATCCGAGGATACCTGATGCTAGCATGCAGCTAGCAGGTCGTACTATGCTTCGCTGGGACAGGACTGAGGACTCCGGTAAGAGCAGAGGGGGGGGGGGGGGGGGGGGGCTCTGTATGTATGTGCATGACAATTGGTGTAACAATGGAACAATGATAGACAAACATTGTTCCCCTGACCTCGAGTACATGTCCTTAAGATGTCGGCCCTTTTTTCTACCGAGAGAGCTAACAGTGGTGATTATCACGGCTGTGTATATTCCACCTGATGCCAATGTGAACACGGCGCTCTCTCTCCTGTTGAACACCATAAACGAGCAGCAGAGGGCTTACCCCGACGGTGTTCACATAATTGCAGGAGACTTTAATAAGGCGAACTTGAAGACTGTACTCCCGAAATTCTATCAACATGTTAAGTGTTTTACTAGAGGGGCGAACACTTTGGATCATGTTTACTCCAACATTAAGCACGCGTATAGAGCCATACCTCTCCCCCACCTCGGCCAATCAGACCATCTCTCCCTCCTGCTCTCCCCTGCCTACACCCCCCTCAGACGCAGTGTCACGACCACTATAAAGACTGTTACCACCTGGCCTGATGATGCATTCTGCAAACTACAGGACTGCTTCGAACAGACAGACTGGGATTTGTTTGGACATCAAGAGCTAGAAACATTAACAGGAACGGTACTGGACTACATCAAGTTCTGTATCAGAAATGTGACTGTGGGAAAAAACATCCGGGTTTTCCAAAACCAGAAACCATGGATGACCAAACAGGTCCGCACACTACTCAAAGCCCGCGACGCTGCCTTCAGGTCTGGTAATAGAGCTCTGTACAGAACTGCCCGTGCCAACCTGAAAGGCGGTATTAAGGAAGCTAAGGCGGCCTATAAGAGGAGCATAGAGTCCCACCTGTCCAGCAAAAATAAACGGGAGGTGTGGCAGGGCATACAGAACATCACGAACTACAGAGGCCGTGAGGCGACAACAGGAGACCTGAGTGCGATTCTGGCAGAAGAGCTAAATTGCTTCTTTGCTCGCTTTGAAACATCACAACAACAGCACTCGTCTGCTCCAGCCCCACCTCCACCCTCATCTGGCCCCCGTACCAGTCCAGCCCTGCCCATCCCCTTCTGGTTCCTGCACCACTCTACTTACTGTGAGGGAACACGATGTTAGACGGATGTTTACCAGTGATCCTGACTCCTTCTGCAGTCTGTACCTGCCTGATCCATTCTCATGTCCAACTTCTGTTTGGCATTTTCATCACCTGAAAATCACTCGCTGCTGCTGCTGATGGCCCCACATGGACAGCCTAAAGATCACTATGAGATTACTGTGGATGGTACCACTTAGAAATCATAAAGATGGTTGTGGATGTTCTTCCTTGGATAGCCATAGGACTGCAAATGCTAATGATAGTTTGCACTCAAGTCTCCATCACTGAACAGAATTTGCCCTATTTGACTATATGGTATACAATTATAGAAGTTAAATTATTTATAATCGTACTATCCAATGTCACCCAGATGAGGATAAGTTCTCTTTTGAGTCTGGTTCCTCTCAAGGTTTGGCTGGCTCATTAGGGATACAATTATAAATGTAAAATTTATACCCATATTTCTGTAAAGCTGCTTTGTGACCATTGATAAAAGATGGGAGACACAAATACAAGCAGCACATCCAAGGTCATTTTGAGAACAGCAACACCCGTAGCATGTGGAAGAAAATTAAAGCCATCACTGACTTCAAGGGTAATCCCTCACAAATCAGTTTCCTGAATAATTTTTTGCTGGCATTGATGACCAAAGCAACAGAGTTGGAGCCCACCCTTAACCAACAAAGGACAAGCAAGCCCTCTCCTTATAGCGTCATCAAGTGAGAGCCACCCTGAGGAAGGTTGACATCCACAGAGCTGCAGAACCTGACAGGGTCCCTGGCCGCATACTCAGAACATGTGCTGACCAGTTAGCGGGTTCTTCAACCTCTCATTACAGATTGCCACGGTTCCCACCTGTCTCAATCCACCACTATCATTCCGGTGCCCAAAAGATCTGTGGTGGATTGCCTCAATGACTACCATCCAACTGCCTTAACCCCCATTATCATGAAGTACTTTGAGAAACTTATTCTGTCACACATCAAAACCATCATCCCCAAGGATCTGGAGTCTAGAGTCTAATTGTTTGGCTGCTCTAAATGTGTTAAGGCTGTGTGAAATTACACTTCACACAGCCTTAACACATTTAGAGCAGCCAAACAATTATGTAAGGATGCTATTCATTGATTCAGTTTTGCTTTAATTCTATCAATTCTAACAAACGCATATGCAATCTAAGTTACCTGGATCTAGACACAGCACTCTGATCATGATTCCTGGACATGGATCAATCTATTCTTCCAACTCCATAGTAAAGTTTGTTGATGACACAACCATAGTGGGACTCGTATCTGATAATGAGGAAACAGCCTACAGGGAGGAGGTACAACATCTAATTCAATGGTGATTGGACAATAATTTGATCCTGTACACCACAAGAACCAAGGAGATCATTGTAGACTTCAGGAGATCCAGGAAGACCACCCATCTCCATCTGCATATAAATGGAGAGGAAGTGGAGAGAGTGAATGACATCAGGTTCCTTGGAGTGTACATGATCTCACATGGTCTGTCAACACCTCTCACCTGGTGAAGAAATCACAACAAAGGCTATTCTTCCTGCGGAAACTCAAACAGGCCAGACTACCTACACAGCTCCATGTAAATTTCTACCATAGCACCATGTAGAGCATACTCACTTACAGTATCACTGCGTGGTATGATAGCTGCACCGCAAAGACTTGTCGAGTAGTTAAATCCGCACAGTGCATCACAGGCACTGAGCTCCCGAACCTGGACACTCTATATGCTAGCCAATTGCAAACAAAGACCAGCAACATCAGCAAAGACCCCGTTCACACAGGGCACAGAATGTTTGTTCCCTTACCATCTGGAAAGAGGTACAGGGCCCTCAATTCACACACAAACAGACGGAAGTGCGGCCCCCCCTTCCCAAATCATCCCAGTAATTCCCCAGCCCTTTACAGCTGTTAAGGACCATCTGACACTACCCTTACCCTTTGTTGCTTTGCTGCTACATGCACCATAGTGTCACTTGTCACGTCATACAGTGGGCAATATATTGCTAAAGGCTTTATACTATGTGCAATAAATACATCTCAGAACACTTTTCAGTAATCAAGGCATCACATTTATGTGCAGTTTTGTATGTATTTACAGTGTGCACTGTTTATTTATTCTTAATTCTTTTGTTTAACTTCCTAATTTAAATTCCTGTCACAGTGTTATGTTTAAATGCTCTTGTTGCTGTCTGAGTTGCCAAACTAGATTTCGTTCTATTGTATACGATGACAATAAAGTACCTTAGATTAAAAGCCCTATATAATAAAATTTTATAATATTAAACAGAACTGAGTTAACCCTAACCCACAGATATTAATGAAAAACTTATAAGCATAAGTCTACAATATACTTCAGTTATATATCAGAGAAAATATACATAACTCGGTTTTAATAGTGTAATGATTCACTACTTCACTGTTATACAGCAGGTTTTCATGCCGAGCTCGGGAGACTCTACACAGCTACGCCATCATAAGCATTATGTCACTCTGACATAGCAAACACTCATAGAGTTACAAATGTTATGTAAATCAGCTCAGAAAGTGTCATTACACATCCTTATGTTTAAAGGATAAAAAATGTGTAAAAATCTGAGGTAATATGTCTAAATGTAAACATTTATATTTAAATATGTATATAATATTTACATTAGATTAATAACAGAGCATTGAGTTTAGGTTGAAATTATAAACTGCTCATTCAACCTGCTGAAAACCTCTGCATGTAGACATGCTCACATTTTTATGTTATAAACAAACTGTGTGTGTGTGTGTGTGTGTGTGTGTGTGTGTGTGTGTGTTTTCAGTGGCATGCCGGGTGTAGGAGTGTGTGGGTGTTGAAGAATGTTTTCCCATTCAGTTCAGCAAAACTTTGTACACAGAATAAAAACAGATTAATGAAGCTGCCCCCTAGACCCTCCTCTGTCCTCACTAATCCCTACTTTCTACTCCCTATTCTTTACTCTTCAATCCTTTATCCTTTCTCCCTAATCCCGACTCCCTAAACCCTGTGTCATACACCTTCTATCCTAATATCAAATCCCTACTCTGTAATCTTTACTCCCCATGCCAAATAATACATCTCCAGGACCAGACAGTTATCCAGCAGTGAACATTTCCGGTCACTTTTTTATACCTTTACTTATGCAAATGATATCTGAAATAACTTGAACTTAACCCAACATATGTACACGCACTTCTTATGGGCCAGAGCCATATCACCCTGCAGCACTCACCTGGTTTTAACTGAAGATAAACAGCTTTGAGCCTGGTCAGTACCTGGATGGGAAACCTCCTGGGGAAAACTAAGGTCGTTGCTGGAAGTGGTATTAATGAAGCCAGCAGGGAGTGCTCACCCTGTGGCCTGTCTGCCCCAGTAGAGTGATGGGGACAGTATACTGTAAAAACAGGAGGTTGGAGGTCCTGACTCTCTGTGGTCATTAAAAATCCCAGGACACTTGTGGTAAAGAGTAGGGGTATAACCCCTGCCCATATAAAGTCCTGCCCAAATTCCCCCATTGTCCCTTCTCTATCTATACCCTAACAATCTCTGTATTGTCTACAACACTCTCTCCTCTCCACTAATAACTGGTGTGTGGTGGGAGTTCTGGAGCACTATGTCTGCCATCACATCATCCAGGTGGAGGGTACACACTAGAGGTGGTTGAGGAGATTTCAGACTTGGCCAATATTTCATAAACTGACTCAAAGTACTATATCACTCACCTACAGCTTCAGTAATAACTAACAGATATATCTCTATACCATTCACCTTGCACAGAGGAACAAGACAAGTATGCCCATTGTCACCATTACTTTTTTCATTATTTACTGAGCCACTCGCTGCAGCAATAAGAGAAAACAAAAACATCAAGGGGTCTGGTTTACTTGATCACCTGGTCAAAATCAGAAAATCTACTGCTGTCTGAGCCGCATTAGAGTGCTGGTGCTGTGTTCAAACCCACCGCCTCATCTATTAAATATCTAGAAATCCACATATCTTCAAAACCTCAAGATATCTTTAAGCTAAATTTCACTCCGCTACTTCAGTTGATTGAAGATGTGTTTAGATGGAACAACTTACCTTTATTCATAATAGGATGAATTTCAATGATCAGAATGAAAATACTTCCAAAAAGGTTCATTTTTTTCATTGACCCCAACCCAAATCAAATCAAATCAAGAAACTCAATTATATCACAATTATATAAACTCCTGTTAAATCATGACAACTCAACATCCTTTCCAGTAGACAAATGTTTATCTGATCTCAACTTGGATCATACAGTAATATATTGGCATACTCTTACACAGTCTGAGACACATCACATCTAACCACACTTAAATTATGCCACATGGGTTTTAGCAATAGCACCAAGTCTAAAGACTACCCATATTCCATAGATGATTACTGCCATGCTATCTGGTCATGTCCATACATCCAGTCCTTCCGATTGGGGGTCCTGAACAGGCTGTATGAGATCTTCAGCATCCCACACTGCCCCTCCATCACAATACTGGGTTGTCTACCATCACTTCAAATACCCCAACAATACCATCCATTTATACTAACATCATTAACAATAGCCAAAAAGGTCATATCACTCAACTGGAAAGAGAGAACTAAAATATCCTCCCTTTACTGGCTTAACCTCTTAACAGAACACACAACATCAGAAAAGCTGCCATTAAAGACAGAAATAAATCATATTTGGACACTTGGTCCCATTTGATGCCATATTTAGGAGCTGACACCCCCTAATAAATATGACCCCAGAAATAACTTTATTACATTTATCGCATTTCTTTTGTTAACTTGGGTGATGAATATGAAACCCACTGTAAAATTCATCCTATCTTGATGCTTCCATACCTTAAATTATTCTACACTGTCTCCTATTGTTTTTTGTTTGCTTGTTTGTCTGTTTTTGTCTTTTTCCTTATTGCTGTGTACTGTACTCTTCTTGATCTGTCAGACCTCTGTGTACATGGAACCCCAGCCCCTGTTGTGTATTTATGTGTCCATATAACACAAATCTGATGTTATTCTTTTTCCTCAACATCACTGAATAAGCTATATCACATCATAAACATTATGTCACTGTGACATAGCAGACGCTGATGGAGGTACAGTCAGTTGTTGTGACATGCCAATGTAAATCAGTTCAGCAGCTGGAATAAGGCTTTATAAATGTTCATGTAGGCTTATGTGAGGTGTCCTGAATACCTTGTGTAGCATTATGAACAGTAACTAAGTAAGTCTGTCTCTCTCTCTCTCTCTCTCTCTCTCTCACACACACACACACACACACACACACACACACACACACACACACACACACACACACACACACTCTTACTTCAAGTTATCTTTGGAAAAAGAAAGATGCTGTTTTACCTGCTCTGTTGTCTGTGTCCAAAAGCGATTTCTAACTCCATCCTCTGTGTTGTCTTTCAGTCTCTGTCTCTCTTTCTTTCTCTCTCTCGCTTTCTCTTGCTGTCTACACCTACACTCTCTGTGTAAAGACCCACTCTGTTTATTCCCTAAACACTAGCCCCTCTGTCCTTACCCCTTCCTCCCTTTTTCTCTCTCACATCACTGTGACCTTTTCATTTCAGTGACATTTTTAACAATAAAGGCTTTTACAGATGCCGTGCAGTCACACACCACTCACATTTTATTTCTCCATTTTATTTATCCGTCTGTCTGGATCTGGAGGGACAGTGAATTCTGAGTTCAAACACACCAAAACAAACTGGGTTCGAACACACTCAACCTACACAAAATATTTATTTATTTAATCTCATGAACACTGGCTAAATTGAAGAATATATTCACTCCATAAATAAATAAAAAAACAAATCCATAAAGGAATTTTTGTGTTCATCTGTAAATTCTATTATTTCACCTCTAGATGGAGATAGACAGAATAAGAACTTTTCATAGACTGTGTGCTGTTACAGTGTATGTCTATCTTTAATTTACAATAAATTTTTAAAACTCTTTATTTGGATACATGCTGGACATGAGAGATGACTTTTAATTAAACATGAAAAAAGATATACTGTAGGAGTGTATAACATTATTACCACATACTTTGTAAGGCTTCCAAATGATTCAAATGAAAACCAGTAATCAAATTCAGTGACAAAAAGGCCATTGCTTTAGAGATTTGGTCAAATCAAATATGACCTTTTTTAAAAAAAAAAACAACAAAAAAAAAAACAGACAAACAAATGTAATACTTTAGTTAAAATCATAATTTTATTTACCAAAAAATTCACTTTGGAACATAAAACACACTGATGCTAGCGGAGCATCCAGCTAATCAGGACTAATCCCTGTTTTCAAGTTGACTCAGAGCTTGTGCAATCAGTGGAGAGCCGCCTTGCCAGGTGAAGTTATACCTCCTCTTCACGTGCACGCTGGTCTAACATGATTGGTCTATTAGGGTGCATGTTTACAGATTATTTATTAGGGTGTATACACTGGTTACCTAACGAGTATACTATAGGCCATGTGTGTGCCTCATGCAAAACATATGCTCAGAGTATGATGGCATTGCATCCACACATGCCTTCCCCTAGGGGGCTCTCTAATATGTTGTAAGGCACACATGCTATGGGGTAAAGTGTACTACAGATTGTACAGTAACACCTCCAGGGTTCTTCAAGCTTCCTTAAACACTTGAGTCAAACTATCATCTATCTTCTACTATTATGTTCTTTCTAGGGTCAAAGCATTAAGTACCCAGCTCTGTGTTACTCTGTGAGGTGTAAGTGAGGCTTTGTGAGGTGGTCTCACCTGCCGAGCTCCAACCGGATTTCAACATGGCGACCTTCTCCCCAGAGCTCCGGCATGAGATCCATGAGGTGGTCTCATCTCCAGAGCTCCAGCCAGAGGTCAACGTGGTGACCTTATCTCCCGAGCTCCAACCTGAGAGCCACAAGGTGGTCTCACCTGCAGAGCTCCAGCACAAGACCCACAAAGTAGTCTCAGCTCCAGAGCCCCAGTTGGAGGTCAAAGTGGCAACCTCATCTCCAGAGCCCCAGCACGAGACCCATGAGGTTGTCTCATCTCCAGAGCTCCAGCATAAAGTCAGATTCCAGTCTGAGGTCGAAGAGACGGTCTCTCAAGCCACATTCCTGTCCGAGTTCGAAGAGACGGCCTCTCAAGCCAAGTTCCTGTCTGAGGTCAAAGAGACGGCCTCCCAAGCCATGTTCCTGTACCAGGTCGACGAGGTGACCTTCCAGTCCAAATACCAGTCTGAGATCGATGAGGTGACCTCCCACATCAAGTTCCAGTCCACGGTCACTGACACAGACAACCAAGTTCTGCTCACACCCGAGTCTGCTGACATGGCCAACCAAGTTCTGCTCACGCCTGAAGCCGACGTCACGGCCACCTGAGCTCTGTTCATCCCTGAAGCCGATGTCATGACCAACTAAGTTATGCCATGCTCGAGACTGACGACACGGCCAACCAAGCTCTGCGTACACCTGAGTCTGCAGACACAGCCAACCAAGTTCAGCCTGCAGAGTTGATGGAGAATGACACTCAGCCTCTCTACGGGACTGAGGACGCCGCTCAGCATCCTTGTTCAGCTGAGGAAGTTTCTCTGCCTCCCGTTGCAGCCAAGAGCTTCGTTTTGCTCCCCTACTCTGCCACAGAAGTCGCTATGCCAGGCTCTATGGTTCTTCTCTACATTGCTCTGCCTTCTTGTTCCACTGACGTTGTTGCTCCGCTTTCCTGCTCCACTGAGGACATCACTCCACCTTCCTGCTCCAATGAGGACATCGCTCCACACTCAAGAAAGGCAGACGAGATGGACCAGCAAGTCAAGCACCTTTCTGAAGCAGATGTTACAACTTCCCAATCCTGGGTTTGCCTAATGACCCTGCTGAACCAGCCCCAGCCTCATGTCTGCTCCTTGTCTCCTCAAGGAACCTGCTACTTGTTGAAAACCGTCAGGTTTGGGGGAGGGAGTGTATTGTGGCACTTCGGGAGAAACACCCTTGGGGTTTCCGTCATATCACAGCAAATCAGTGACTACATTTCCCATCCTGCACTGCAGCCTACAAACATGGCCACCATGGACCGCAATTCCCAGAACACTCACTTTAATTCTAATCACTCACACCTGCATCCAATCTCACACACAATCACATCACACATAAAAGAGACTGTTTTTGCGAATTGTTACGTGTTTTCTGTATACCAAGCCGTTGTTCATCATGTTTTGTGTCCTAGTTTTGATCCAGTTCTAGCCCTTGTTTTTGATTCTTGTTTTGCCTTATTTATGCCCGTTTGCCGATCGCCTGACCTATTGCCTGTTTATGATCACATCTATGTTTCATGATTTGGGATTTTTCTGCCTGTCTCTCATATAATAAAGCTCTTATCTGCATTTGCATCCATCCTCAACTCCATTACATGACACCCTGGTCTGGTTGTTCCATCATAATACTGTTCAGGCTTAAACCTGAAGATAACGTTGGGATTTAATTCTGTGCTTTCGCTTTGCATAACTATGATGCTAGTTGTCAGTAGATATTCTGGGCACTGGCGGTGAAGTGATCCAGAAGTGAAATGTCACCAGAAACACCATAATACGTTATGGTAGGTTTTTCCATCATTTAGTTGTCTGGACAATCTCTTGAATATCTTCAGTAAGTCTTAGTTGTTTTGTGTTTTTAACTGAAAGCTTTTAAATACTCTACTGTTTAGGTTGTATTTCCTATTGGATTTCTGCAACAAAGTCCAACTCCTGCACATCTATCACAGATGCCTCCTACTTGGAGGCACTGCAACCTGCATGGCCCTGCCTGAGGACCTCACCTATCCTGAATAAACTAAACCAACAACAGCCTGCCTTACAACATTATTATGTTCAATTTCAGCAGGTTTTCCACAAGATTTGTAAAGAGCTATCTGCCATTGATTGTCTCCACAGTCTTGAGTGGAGCCATGAGTAATTACAAATGGAAGTCTCGGTCCTGACTGACAAATATCATTTTCCTAATTAGCTAAACAATTTTAATTGCAGATTTGAACAGTGAAGAAAATGTCACCTAATCAGCTAGTTCCAGCCCCATGTCTTTACAAATCTCAGAGAAATATGTGACATGGTTATGTTCAATATGCATCAATAAGACCATGGCTTGTGAACTTCCTCCACCCAGACCCCATGACTGTTACATAGACCTGCTGTCAGTCTTAATCCCACCTAGGTTCAGAGTGTAATTGTGGCTGAATGATACCACACTGCGGATAATACCAAAGAGGAACAGTTTACACATGTTGTGTAAAACTTGATAAATGTATTCAGTGGGAAATAAACAACATACTTCTAATGTTAACTAATTTCTGTCAAATTTATTAAGACAGAACTAGCTAACAGTCACTGTGTGGTGAATAGTCTAAATTCTGTTAGAGACGCTTGCAAGGAAATGCAGTGTGTTTGTGGGTAACACCCAAATTTAGCACTAAATACTGTGAAGGGTTCCTTCAAACTATATCAGTCATTTGACCTCAGTCATTTGTGTGTGAGTGAGAGAACGAGACAGACAGAGAGAGAGAGAGAGAGAGAGAGAGAGAGAGAGAGAGAGAGAGAGAGAGAAATAGAGAGAGACAGGTGGTGATGATAGAGGTTTGAGAAGTGTAATAACAGAAGGTTAATGAAGAGACCAACATATAAAGGGAACACAGAGAAATGTTACATGACTTTGTGTAAAGCCAAGTGAAAATTCAGACACCACAACACTTCAACACATTAGAGTCGGCAATCATTCCTTTCAACACGTTTGTCTAACTCTCTTTTTTCTCTCTTTTTCTCTCGAGGTCTCTCTATGTCTTTCTTTTCTGTCTTTCTTCTGTCTCTGTCCCATAGATAGATAGATAGATAGATAGATAGATAGATAGATATTAAAGAATAACAGTGTGGTTAAAGGCTAAAGTAAAATGAGAAACAGAAGACCACCCTTTCTGTTCTTGGCTTGACCATCATCCCAAAATATTCTCCTTGAAGTCACTAAGGGGTTTCAAGTGTCATCTCTCTCTCTCTCTCTCTCTCTCTCTCTCTCTCTCTCTCTCTCTTGTCCTCCCCCTCCCTCATTTAGGAATGACAGAGTGAGTAATAAAAAGGAAAAAGTACTCAGACACTACAGACCAGTGAGAGATTCAGCCGTCACCATGCCTGAGCCCAAAGCTAAAGGTACCTCATCATTTCTGATTATATTTTAGGGTGACATAATTATTAGCCATTTTAATGTTATCCTTAAAGGAATTACAATAAATATTCCTATCATGATGATGATGTTGAAGAAGAAGAAGAAGATGATGATGATGATGATGATGATGATGATTATTAATAGTATAAACCAAAGTGTGTATCTAAAGCATGTAATGTATATATTATAATTGTTAGCATTGTTGGCATTGTTGTTATTATTGTAAATGTAATAATATTCTAAAAATGCTACAATCACTCTGCAGAGAGCTGGTTTCCTAAAGATGAATAAGAATTGCAGAGTGTGCATTGTGATTAGGGTGAGGCTTAACAGGTGTGTTTAAATGTCAGTGATATTTGAGTGTGTGTGTGTGTGTGTGTGTGTGTGTGTGTGTGTGTGTGTGTGTGTGTGTGTGTGTGTGTGTGTGTGTGTGTTGAGGGGTGGTGGGGGGGATTATAGTCATAGCTATATCTATGAAATACCATAATGCATTGCAATAGGATAATGTCCAGATATTTGTGAATTGTATATATCTGTACTCTTTGACTCGATAGTTGTGGAAGAATAATTATTAATAATCACACTATCCGGTGTTACCCAGATGAGGATGGGTTCCTTTTAAGTCTGGTTCTTCTCAAGCTTTCTTCCTCAAATCGTCTCAGGGAGATTTTCCTCACCACCGTCGCCTCTGGCTGCTCATTAGGGTTCTAAATCCATATCCAGATTTTTATAAAGCTGCACTGTGAAAATGTCCATTGTTAAAAGCACTATATGGAAATGGAAAAAAGAAGTAAATTGAAGTGAGTGTGTATAGGGTCTGTGGTTTGGGACATGCCTACACCCATTTGTATTGGAGTGTTTCTTGTGTGTGTAGTAATTGTGGTGTTTGTTTTGGGACATGCCACAGTAGAATGATGATAAATTTAAATTATGTGTTATATAATTGTGTGTGGTTTGGGACACATCCATAATCCACCAAAACACAATAGCCCAGCTTGTCCAGAATCCCTAAAATGCACTGCCTCAGGGAATAGCTGAAATAGGGAGCAGGGCATAGGGCACTATTTTGAGCATTTCCATTGTAAATGGGATCAGTCTGTGAGATAAATATTTGCAATAAGGTGTCATTGTTATAGAAATATAACTTATATTTTTACAAAATGAAGACTGGGAACATAGAAGAGTAGGGAAGCATGAAGCTAGCGGACTGGGAGTACACTAAATAACTAAGAGTCTTGGGAGTTTAAGAAGACTACTGTATGCAATGCTGATTAGTCATGGAACAGGGAGATTAGAAATCCAGAATAAAACTAGCAGACTAGAGAAAATAAAAATAAAAGATTAGGGAAGCCCTAGAGAACTAAGAACTAGAACTGGGAGACTAAGAAACTGGGAAATTGGAGACTAATAATTAAGAAACTAAGAGACATAGGAGACTAGGGAAGTAGGGGACTGGGGAATCAGAGAAGGGACTAGGGAACTACAAGACTAGGAAATCTGAGAACTATGACATTATAGAACTAGACTCAGAAACTACAGAATTGGGGAACCAAAGAAGGGAACAGAGATGTAGTTTTCCTATATACATAGAATACATATAAAATAAAAATAATAAAAATAATAATCATGATGAGACAGAGATCATGATGGATCATACCCACTTTCTCTAATTTTAATGATCTATGGTTATATGAGACCGGAGATACAGTGGTTCCACTGCTCTCCTGCTGTTTGAACCTTCAGCATCATCACTAACTCCTCACCCTCACTCGGCTTTCAGTCACAAATAAATCACAAAATCAGATCAGACATCTCGACTAAAGAAAACTCTGCTCCAGGCTTTCATTACCTCATGTCCTACAAATCAATTTTGAACAAAATCGTCCCAGGTCTGCGCTGTCCTTCAGCACCGTCCATGTTCTCCTGTTACAGCGAGTATCAGATTTAAGATACTGCTTCTTGCATTTAAAGCACTTCATGAATTTGGCCCTGACTACCTCTGAACATTACCTCTGTCTCACACCAACCTGGTTCTCAGAACCTTTCCTACTGCTCTTCTCACAATTCCTCACCGAACTCGCCACAGTCAGAGCTCCTAATCAACCCAACCCCATGTCCTATCAATACAGTACTCATAATGCATTATAAATACATTACAACACCTGTTTGATGTTTAACTTCAACCTGATCATACCGAATTATAATCAACACTAAAGCATCAGTATTTTACTTAACGTCAGGTTGCATACTGCATTATAATATGTGTTCATTATAACATTATAAACACTAATGCTATAGTGCGTTAGAACACACACCTTTGGGCATTTAAAAAATACATAACATAAAACATGATGCAAATGTAATAATGTATTAAAAAGTAAGTTTATTTAAGCATCTTTTAGTTGTTAATGAAAATATATTTTAAACCACAATAATAATGATAATAATAATACATGCATAATAATGTTATTATGTATTATACTTATTATTATTATTATTACAAATGTGAGGGGAGTTCTGAAGCTTTCTAGAACAGTAGTAGAACTTTCATGAGAGAGAGAGAGAGAGAGAGAGCGAGAGAGAGAGTGTGTGTGTGTGTGTGTGTGTGTGTGTGTGTGTGTGTGTTGGGCTGTGAGGAATGGGCTGAGCTGTAAAAAGCATAAAATTTTATCCTTCCTCTCGTCTTACAACCTTTTAATAACCTTGGCCAATGATAATCTCCTAAATTATCACTTAGAGGAATATGACCTCATCTCAATATGACACACATGTGCGTGTGTGTGTGTGTGTGTGTGTGTGTGTGTGTGTGCGCGCATGTGTGTGTGTATGTGTGTGTGTGTGTGTGTTTGTGTGTGTGTTTGTAAAAAACACTATTTACTCTAACAGTAGCTCCTACTGAACTCAGAACTCACCCCCACTGAACCCATCATTAACCTTTATCCCTTACACAGTTTATGAATATATTTATAATGTTATTCAAATTATCACTGTAATTTGCACATGGCAAAACACAAATCTTATGTATTATGATTAACAGGTCTGATTATAAAAACAAAATGATTATTAAAACATATACAATATATCATACATTAAATGTGTATGTGCTCAATTACTATATTGTAAAATACATAGATTAATTTTAATCATATAGTTAATATTAACAGAAGTTATTCAAATATTATTCAAATGATATGCAAGTATTGTTCAAATGGTAAGATATTTAAAAAATTGTAAAATAGTAAGGTAATATCCTGTAAAGTAATATAATTTAATATTGCAAGTTAATATTGTTTCCTTTTGTAAGATATTATACTTTAAAGCTGTATGTTGAATCATTTCAAAATGGGAAGTTAATATAGTTTAAAATTGTAAAGAAGAGAGTCTGGTGAGGGAATGAGTTTATATAGCTTCTATAAAGTAAGTGACAACAGGAACTCGTTTCACTGACATTAAATCACTGTTCTACATGTGTAGCGTCTCAGCATACAATAAGTAACTAAGAAACACTTTGGGTTGTTATTGTATTAAAGTAGAAGTTACCAACAAAACATTTTTTTTTAAATTATTAAATAATGGCACGTCATGGGTGGGATGCTGTGTAAAATGTAGATAAATTAAATTAAAATTATTTTTAAATCTCATAAACCCATATTTTATTCAGAGTAGAACATTTAAAACATATCAAATGTTTAAACTGAGGAAATTTTGAATTTGATGGCCGCAACACATCTCAAAAAAGTTGGACCGTGGCAACAAGAGGTTGTAAAAGTAAGTGTTAGTACAAAAGGTTGTACGTTTTATCCATTTATAGTTACATTTAATGTTGGGAAATTTTGGTGAAATGAGTTAGTGCCTGTTCTCACTTACATTATAGCAGCTATAAACACTCGTTCCCTCACCATCCCTCTCTCTATTCTCTCTCTATTCTCTCTTTATTCTCTCTTTATTCTCTCTTTATTCTCTCTCTCTATTCTCTCTCTCTATTCTATCTTTATTCTCTCTCTTTATTCTCTCTCTCTATTCACTCTATCCAATTTAATAAGATAAAAACGCAGCTTGTTAACGCAGGGGAATTTGGGCAGGACCCCAAGGTTACACCACTACTCTTTACCATAAGTGTCCTGGGATTTTTAATGATCACAGAGAGTCAGGATCACGGTTTAACGTCTCACCCGAAAGACGCTGCTGTTTTTAAAGTATAGTGTCCCCGCCACTATACTGGGGCATTAGACCCACACAGACCACAGGGTGAGCGCCCCCTGCTGGCCTAACTAATACCACTCCCAGCAGCAACCTTAGTTTTGCCCAGGAGGTCTCCCATCCAGGTACTAACCAGACTCAATGATGCTTATCTTCAGTAGGAAACCTGGTGAGAACTGCAGGGAGATATGGCATACAGTATAGCAACTGTCAGATATGGCTCTGGCTATGGCCAAGGTGACATGGGTGAGATGGCTACAGTCAGAGCTGCTGTTATAGAAAATTAATCAACACCTTCTAACCAATCACAATACAGCAGCAGTATGGTGTTCAATTAAGATACTAATTGGAGCTGTAATAGTAAATACTCTAAGCTTAATAAATCTGATCTATAGAATAATGAGTACTTAGTAAAGATGTGTGTGTGTGTGTGTGTGTGTGTGTGTGTGTGTGTGTGTGTGTGTGTGTGTGTGAAAGTGATGTGTGTTTAAGGATTAACTTCACCCATTACTATAACGACACCCCCATTTGAACCATGATACTGTTCCAACCCCCTTCACACTATTATATCAGTGTTGTGTGTGTGTGTGTGTGTGTGTGTGTGTGTGTGTGTGTGTGTGTGTGTGTGTGTCCTATCGTTCTATCTAAGCTTCGTTCTGCCTCCTGGTAAAGAGATTATAAACGTAAATGCGCTCCGTGTGTGTGTGTGTGTGTGTGTGTGTGTGTGTGTGTGTGGCTCACTGATCTGTTTAAATACTTATAGAGCTCTAAACACTTTCACACCAGGGAATTAGTTCAAACACACTCATATTACACACTTTGATAATGGCTTGAGGTTAAAACTTATACTCACACAATCTCACACAGTCTGTGTGTGTGTGTGTGTGTGTGTGTGTGTGTGTGTGTGTGTGTGTGTGTGTGTGTGTGTGTGTGTGTATGTGTGTGTGTGTGTGTGTGTGTTCCATTGATTTGCTCTACTTCGTACATAAGCTACACATGATAAATGATATCTTCCTTATGCATACTGGTGGATTATCAGATTTAGAACTTGTTCTACACACCGCTGGTTGTTTATGGATTTATTCAGTTCTGATCTCTTGTTAAATCAAATTTTTATATATAGATTTTTTTCGATTCTCTACACTGAATTAAACAGAAATAAAGGTGTCAAACTGTACTTCTCTTTTTTATTGGTGTGATACCATCAAGTTTGGGTATTCTAGTTGAGTATGTGGCTTGTTCTACTTGTTCTACCTTATGATTACAGCAGCAGCTCTTACATACAAATCTTCAGTGTCCAGGTGATGAAACACTGAAGAATGAGTAAAAAACTGTGTCCATTTAATGGCTCCTTTAATTCAGAAGACTAAAAATAATTATAAAGGAGTTTGGTAACAAGAAGGAATGTACATTATATGGCCATCACACCCCTATGTAGTTCTTCCCCAAACTGTTACCACAAAGATGGAAGCACACAGTAGTATAGAACATCTCTTTATGCTGTAGCATTACAGTTTCCCTTCACTGGAACTAAGAGCCCCAAACCTGTTCCAGCATTAACACATGGAGTGTTAAGTTTGATGTAGAAGAACTCGAGTGTCCTACACAGAACCCTGATCTCAACTCCACTGAAATTGTTATACATCGGAATACTGATTGCATGCTAAGACTAATTTCACATCAGTTCATGACCTCACAAATTGTCTTGTGGCATAATTCCCAAAAATCTCCCAGAAATTTCCACTGCCATGTTCCAAAATCTAGTGGAAAGCCTTCTCAGAAGAGTGGAGGCTGTTATAGCAGAAAAGGGGAGACCAACTCCATATTAATGTCTATGGTTTTGGAATGAGATGTACAACAAGCGCACATGGGTGCAATGGTCAGATGTCCACATACCTTTGGCCATATTCTGTAAGTCTGGGCCCAACAATGGGATCTGGGAATTTAAGGGATTAAATCTGAAGTCATGCTATATTGTGCCACTGATTATCAAAGCAACTTTTCAAATTTTATATTCAAAGTTTGGCCTTTGAAATTAAGAAAGAAGAAAATATTAAATAGCATCAACAATTATCACATCTTAATGAACAGTTAATAAACCATTCCAGAGAGGCTCAATTACAGTGAGAATGTGATATTGCAAGGTTAAGGTAATAGGGTAAGTAGTTCCTGAAGACTCAGCAATGAGGCCACAGCTATCTGTCCCTATTCTGAGTCACCAAAAACAGACACTGAACTTCTTCAGGGGCGTATCCATATGAAGCCTGTATTGCCCCTGCATGGCTACTGAGGTGATGCAATAACCCATTTTCAGCACTCAGGTCTGGGGGGCAGTTTAAAGGGCCAACACTTGGATTCAGTTCTCCCTGAAGTATCTCAAGGACCACAGTCTGTATACCCCACTGATCTGGTGCCAAATTCTTGAAATTCGGGACAATCATCTCAGGTTCCTTTTCTGGCACTGTAGGCTGGTGCTGTCTGGTAAAGGTATCTGGTCTCACATTCTTTGGTGGAGGCTGGAAAGATCTGTTAGAGAGAGAGAGAGAGAGAGAGAGAGAGAGAGAGAGAGAGAGAGAGAGAGAGAGAGAACCCAGCAGGCCTGGAAGTAACTCAGGTGATATGGTCAAGCTTTACAGTTTGCTGAACCCTCAGCAGTCATTACTACCACTCTTCAAAGCCAAAAACACACTGATACAAAATGTTATGGGCATGGACAGGGTTTATTGTATTGTCAAATTACAAATGCTGAGATGTTTTTCTGAGCTACATTAAAAGGTCAGGAATGACCAGGATGTGGGCAGCAGTGATGTTTGGCTTTAGTTCTAGAAGAACGTCTTGAAGGAAGTCTTGCTTAAGGAAGTTCTTAGTGCTTAAGCTACAGATGAAATAGTAAACTGGTGAAAACAGAACTATCTTATTTTCTTTGGGAAGATTTATTGCTAGTCCCGGGATACTTGTCTCTTCTTTAGATCAATCTGATAATCCTCACAAGAGGAACCTCAGAAACATACTTCTGGTACTCACTGTACTGTAGGACT